>NW_025787969.1:0-12983 GCF_021130785.1 Homalodisca vitripennis
GCAATTGCCCATAGCCTAAATTACTCAGTTTTATTATTTTCTTTTTGATCTGTTACCGTCTTAGTTATTAGTAGCTTATAGTTTCTTGAAACCAATTGGTAAGATTATGTTTCTCAATAGTTCATGCTTTAAAATATGGACCTATAATATGAATCGGTTCTATTTTTCTACTGACTTGAGGAAAAGCGGTCAGTTTACAACCATGTGGGTTAACGATCCAAGCCAACAACGGATCCGTAGGAAATGGCCAAAACAATTAGTTATTGCTTGACATTTGTTATCTAAGAATAGTACAAACCGCAACGTAATCCAAAACACAGTTATTAATACATTATTACTCAAAAAAGTATTTTACTTTATGAATCTTAAAAACTATTTTAAAATAAACTTTAATTAGTACTTTAAACCATTTATTTTCAAAACAATCGTAAAACTGTTGAGTTATCAAATTTAAGGTTTTTTAACTAAAGTTGTACTTATGTAGGAACTAACGAAACACAAAATAAAATTTAATAAAACATACATTTGAATATTGTTTATCCCCAAAAATTGAAAAGTCTATAATACACATTAAAATCTTTGCTTTTGAATAAAGTTAATATACATACTACATATATACAGGTTGTTCACTAAAAGGGTATCACAAACTTCTGTTCCTGTAGTACTCATAATTTCAAACAAAAAACAATGTCTTATAAAACATAGGTCAATCAATGTCTTGGTATTAGGCGGCTTAGCTCCGTCATTTATTATTTTTTTATAAAAAATATATCTTTCAAAACCTAATTTTAAGCTAAAGAAACAAATTTGAAACATACAGTTTTAAATAGGAATGATTTATAACGTTGAATATTAATAAATGTTTAAAATATTATTTCGTAACAGTTTGTTTCTTCGTAACTTTTTTCCTATGTTAGATAACTTCTGGATGCTCTTTCTTACTGTATATCTATTACTTGAATATGGAGGACCCTAGAAGTAAAGGGGGTACTAAGTGACAAAAAGCTAAAATTTTGAGTAAACGCCGTTTAAAGTTGAGCCTTCTTCTCTGTAATTGCCACAATGTTTTTTTAAATGATAGTTTATTACTTTTCCAGTTTTAGGACAACTGAGTAGTCATTACAAATATTATTAGTAAAAAAAACTCATGATTTAATATTATAATTTCATCATTAGATCCCCTCATTTTGAAGCTATTTTTATATTGTTAAAGCATCACTTGTACCCATTTTACTTCTAAGAGAAAAGGCCAAAAACATGAAGAGGAGTTACTTTATAAAGGTTTTTGAGTTAAAAAATTTATTATTTACAATCAAATCTATATACATAATTGAACGTCATTGATCCTATGATTCACATCATCAGTGTCATAATTGTGATCTTCAATTTGGTCGTTCTTCCTGTTCCAGTTTTGGCCCTTCTCCTTTTGTTCAGCCTCTTCTATGTATTTGCTTTGTTTCTTCATCAATGTTGACCATCATGTCTGGAGAGTTAGTGAAAAACCCATGGTAAATTGGAGGTACATTAGTTCAGCCAACTGGTGCAGATTTTGAATATTTAGGCTTGCTTTAATACGAGGGCCTTTTTTCAAATCGGGTAACTGGCAACAACAAGATCTGGCAGGATTGGTCAGGGAGATTTGCCAGCTCGTTTGGCCAGTGGACTTCATGAGATCAGCTCATTAATCTCTTCCAAGCCACTTGCAGCTGTCCGTTTTTGTACAAACAGCGTGGAAAAGGCTTGTCCCTGATTGGAAATGTAAGACCACTGCTATACTCTGTATTGCCGTTTACACGCTTTTTCTTGAAAAGAATTGCGCAAGTGTGTGAACAGTCTAAAACATCGTCACTTTTTCCCGCTTCTGTACTGTAAAAGAACTTTTCTACCTTGTAGAAGTAACTAGCTCCATCCAATGTTGAGGCACATACAGGTCCTTTTTGGGGTTTTTTTTTTCTTTTTCAACTCTAATTAAACCAAATGGCTTGGTCACACCTCGTTATAAGAATGGCCACTTAACAAAAAATCTATGATCTACAGTTTCAATATTATTGTTTCTGACAATAGTAGTAGCCACAATTTTACTGTCAGATGAAACTTCTTATTTTGGCCCCCACAGTTGTCACTAAATGCAGTTATATGTGTTTTTTTTTTTTTCCAACAGGATGGCGGGAAGGACTTCTGATATATTTTTTAGGAGACCAAGATGAATATTTCCTGACATCCACCGTGCTGCCTGACCCTTCGTGCCACATAAAGAAATGGGTTGTTCCCAGATCTGTAAGGTTATGAACCACCTTAGTTAAAAGTCTCATAGTTTGCCTTAAGATAAATATGCTTTAGAAGTCGATTACATTAGGAGTTGGCTATAGTCTTATTGCAAGTCAAAAGATGTATCGCAAACTACTGCTAGTCATCCTTTATCTTATGACACTTCTTCTTTTGCTGTTCTTAACGGCTTCCGCCCTTAACGTAAGTGAATTTATTTTTCTAGTCTGAAGCCAAAGCTTTTTCTTCCGCTGAACCCGTGATTTATTTTCATCTCAAATTTTTGTCGCATTTATCACAGGTGGTCTGTACTTGGGCCTTTATGAAGCTAAGATTGAAACTGGGTATTAAAAATATTCCTGTAAAAAGCTTTCCTTTACAGGTTTCTTCCTGTTGTTTATCCTCTTTAGAGAAATCAGCAATAAAGTTTTAGTACCATTTCTTTCAGATTTACAATCCTGAGGTAGGTACCTCCTTATTTGAGTCTTATTTCTAGTGTATAGTGGCTTGTGATACCTAGCGGTACTTATTTAATATGCTCTTTTATGATTTCAAACTCTTCCTTTCAGGAAAAATTTTGTTTAGGGGGTGATTTTCTTTCCCTCTTTTGTTCTTTACACGCTACACCTGAGGAGATTCGTTTCTTGTTTTCAACCACATTTTGTAAACGTTTTATTGGGATACATCCAAGAGTTTTCATTAAAAACTCTTTACATACTCTTAATATACCTCCCATATTATAAACACATAGACACATCTTTGTTGCTAACCTTGCATTTGGTTTTATTTTTATAGTTTCAGTCTGTATAGACTCCAAATTTAGAAAAGCTTGTTTGGAGATCCCAGTTAACCTAAATTCCCAATACTCTTTAAAGATTTGGAAAGTTCTTTGGTCTATGGTGAAATATTATTGGTACATTCTCATACCTGCAATGATGATTTTGAAGTTCTCTCGGGCAACTTTCATAGATTCAGGAGTTGTTTATGTTTTTTGTCCACGTAAGCTTCAACCTGAATTTCTGGCGATTTCTTGCTCTATTTGGTTTCACATGTTATCTGGCCTACGGAATTCTTTTTTTTGCACAGTCTGATTTGGTGGTGGAATTGACATTAGCAGGTTAATTCCTGTCATCAGTGGCTCCGCATTCACATTGTTCTTCCTTCCGGGATCAATACTGCTGGATCCTGGTAAACTATTCATAAACATTACATAGCTATCTTCAAATTTGTGCAAAATTTTGCAATTTCAGATAACAGGTGTAAATTTACTTGCATAGCTAATAAAAACACTTGAAAATATGAAAAGGTCGATTAACTTTTTATTATATATTTTAATATGAAATAGTTCGATAATAAAGCTTAATACTGGGGGTAATTTATTTATACCTTGAAACTATCACTGCCCTTTGCTGTCATCTTCAGGGAAGATAGTCCTTGATCAGGCATTCTGATGTCATCTCCAAATAAGTGGGTTCGGTCATCCTAGAAAATACACAGCAAAATTTATTTATGAAAAATAAAATTATTACTTATTTGAACATGTCCCATGTTTGATTATAGACCCTTGTTGAAGTTACATTGTAAAGTTAGGACCCATATGGATTTACAGACACTAGGGCCTAGATAGTTCAAAAAAAAAATTTAAACATGAATGCTAGTAAGTTTTGTAGTATAGAAAATACTGAGAAAAACCAAAATAATAAAGCCAATTTAAAAGGAATGTTATAGCATGCATGGCTTATGTGCTAAACAATATTAAACAGCTGGAGCAAACACTATTGTAAACTTACCTTCAATTTCGTGGTTAGGCTCATCCATCTCCTTCTTTCAATCAATAAACAGTTTCAAAGATAAACTAGTTGTTTGTCTTTCTAATTTCTGGATATAAAGTAACTAATTATATAACTAGTGAATAAAGTTTTTACTTTAAAAAGAAAAGGTCCAAATCATTAATATTGCTTCTAGAGCAGCAATACCATTACCCATTTACTAATGAAAACAAACTCAAATATGACAGTCTGAACACAGTGGAACACTTGTTTAATACCACTTCTCTTCACCAAGCCCTACTCCATAGTTGGGCTTGGAGGTTAAGTACTTTGCTGCATAGATAGCAGCACTTGTTGGAATCTCATCACTTAGGATCTCTTTACTACCAAACAGATGAATATTTCCAGTTCAAGTGATGCAGTTATCTCTAATAATTAAAAAAATGTCACCTTTTAACCCCTCTTACTTCTAGGGTTCCTCATATATTACTTTAGTTTTTCTCATAGCTATTGAAGAGACTTGTACTTTAATTAGTCTTCTCCTCTGACATTTTAGTTTCCTCTAGGGCAAAAGCATTGGCTTGTGCTGGTGTCTTGATGGTCTTTAACATTTTTTAAAACTTGTTTAACGTAGCTACGTTTGCAGAACATCTTTCTCCGTGTAAAAGCTCTGGTAAGCGGTTCATCTCTTCTCTAATAGCATTCGTAGATATTGTTTTAGCGATATTTGCGCTTCTTGGTGGTAATAATGTATGAAACACTGATTTGGTTATTTAAATGACAGTCCATCACGACTTTTCGATCATGACGGTTTTTTCCAACGCTATACCCATGGTTATGTAAAAGCTGGATTGAACGTCAGGGCCAAAAGCGATTCTTGCACTGTTTAAATTCTCTTCGTCTGATAGGGTTGTAAAACAAAATTGTAAACTGATTTTCTAGAACACATATTGTGTGTTTTTAGTAACGGCCTCCTCTAACAAATGGACGGTCACAGGTTACAATACCTACATTAACTGTACACATAATGTTTTCTATTTCAGAACTAACAGAGTGTCGGTTGCTCTTGACAAACATTCAAATTTTGTATTAGACATAAACTTGACGTAGTGGTACATAATATTTTGACCACGTCGATACCTGGCAAAATCAGTGAGCCTGGTTTTATTGTACTTTTCAAGCTGAGTTTTAAACATACTCAATCAAACACATGTGTTAAAAGATTGCATGGTTGTAATACAACATAATTTTAAAATGCACACGGACGTTTCACAGTAATTGTTTTATTCCGTTGGATCATCACATTATTGTGATGGTACCATTCAGCTCTCCGCTCCCAAAGTGTTTTAAAATATCATAATCATTTTTCAGTTATTCTCAATTTCTTGTTGCAACTCCTCATAAGATTGCTCTGCTACACCAACTGAAGTCACATAAAGAAAATATTGAAAACTGTTCGTTATAGATTTCCTATATTCTTTTAACACATTATATATTGCCACTTTGAAACACCTTAGCATACATTAAAAGTTCACAAAAAACAGTTCTCTAGGGAAAGGATTTTGTAAAAAGAGTTTCGTGCAGCATAGTTATCGTCAGTCATAGTGACTAATGGGGAAAATGCTTTATCTGTGTTGTAATCAAGCGCTTGTTTAAGAAAACGTAAAGCTATGTGCCGAACGTAATCGGTCATCTCCCGACTTGACTGGAGGTTCTGAACCGAGCGAGTATGAACTTGCATTCGGGCATCTTCGCCATAAACTCGGCCAAGCTGAGACCACTTAGGGTTTGTAAAAACTCGTCAGGACCAAGCCCCGCCGAAAGAATATTTGAGCGCGATATGACAGGGTCCGCCCCAATATCTTTTTCCGGGGAATGCTGAGTATGACCCGTCCGTACCTGATGTTAGTTTTTTAAAGTATTTGTTTGAATTCATTTTTTCTATTAAGGTTTAGAGTTCTATAAATTGTTATTACAGAGTAAATATGTAAGACCATCAGGTGGAAAAGAAGTTCTGATCAACACAGCAGGAGATTAAAGTCCTAAAGAAATTGTGGAATGGCTTATTTAACAAAGAAAACACTCGTGTTGAGAGCACTAAAGAATAGTAGCCACGATCTAGGGTAAGTGTTTTGGTGTAATGTATTGTTACTCAAGATCTGGCGGTTGTAGTGTACTCATAAGTACACTGGCACATAGCCCATATTTACTGTTTATGACATGGCATATCGCACATCTGACACTTTATATTTAATTCCGTTTAGACCTGTATCTTGTTCATATTTACAGTGTTGTGTTAGTGATATGATACAAAGTTATATTTTATAAAACATCATTTTTGGCTCTTAGTCCATTATATATTTAAAGCCATGAAGTATGAATGTTATATTTCTAAAAGTGCCAGATTCTGGTTGAAAAAGTACAGATATTATTCCTTTAGCTTTACCTCGATCTATAATAACTACAAATAAATGCAATCTCTCCTTCCTCTGTACAACATTACGCATTGTATGCTATATAGAATATGGCAAAAATCAATTTATGATCTTTTAATAATAACAAAAATATTATTCTTTGTTTAAAGTTTGTTATTGGCGAAGGATGGTTTTAATAGTCTTGGCTTGTATACAGTAACAACGTCCGTTGCTACAACTTGGAGATTTTAAGTACATGTTAAGTTTATGTATTAAGTTTATTGCACTTGAGGAATAGGATACATTTTATTAAACTTTGAAACGCAGCATTATACATTTCATAACATATGACGACGGCAAATGTCCGAAATATTATCATCTATTTGAAGATAATTGTAAAACTATGATTACTAGAATAATAATTTTCAAGCATTTTAATGCACTTGAAGCAAAATGAAAGAAGTATAAAATATATAAAATTAATGACAGTTAATACACAGGTATCCACCACATGGACGCTTGTTGAATTCACTTGAATCACAAGCGATGTAGAAGTGGACAGATAACCTCACAGGTCGTCGCTTCTTTTACATACTATTAAAAGAGTAACTGAGGTGTGAGTTGCTCTCAAGATGTGTGTACCTTTTGAACTTAATATGACTCCTATTTTATCTTTGCAACATTAAAAATACAGATTTCTTAGATGTTCAAAAATAACCCCAACTTAAGAAAACTCTTTCATTTTGTTCCTTTTAGAAATAGCATACATAATTTAATTTTTACGTTAAGTTTACTTTAACTTCTTAAAATGGACCACCGGGCCGAGATAGATTTTTTTTATAAGAGATTTACATGTTGCACTATGTGATAGATTTTTTTTATATATTTTGTTGGATTTGATTAAGTTTTGGTGTGTGCCTATTGCTTAACTTTAAGTAGAAAACCTGAACTAAATACAGATTTAAAAATATTCTATTCTTTTTTAATTCCATTCATTTGTAATTTAAAAATGTAATAATAAATCTACAAATCGCACACTATGGTGCTGATTTTAATAAGTAATGATTTGATGGTAATGATTTGTTATTTTTAGTCGGTGAACCATGCCTACAGGTTGTATTTTTATGACGATTGCTTGTCCACATTATACATTAACATTTTTATTCATTAATTTAGGTTTCATAACGGAGTATTAAAATATTAAAAGTTCCGTTTAGCTAGGTAGAGTACTATTTTAGTACAGTAGAAATTGTGCTCTGAAATACCATCTGCTCACCAAATAGTAACAACATATTTGCTTTCCCTTCTATTATTTATTCCTTTACTCTACGAATAAAAGTAAATTGTCATATTCTCATTGTGGTTGCACCCAATATGTTTACAAATTTAATTATTTTCTCGTTGCCATCAAAGTTAACCGTAAGACCAATGTAAAAAATTCGATTAACTAACTAACGCTAATCCAAATCACATTGAAGGTTGGACATGCACCAATCAATCGAACTCGTGTTTGCTAATATGTACAAAGTGAAAATTCATACGCTATTCATGTAAACTTTTAAGTTTTACAAAATGATTTTATTAATTTTGAGGTTAGGAGTGCCTGAAAATATTGAATATACCCAACCGTCGAGAAACGAACCTATACATGTGTCGTTACTCCTGCATTTTTTTAATGACGGCTGAATGGTCAATAGACGTTTTATTAAAAAAATGATTTAGGTTAATGTATCAACTAAATTTAGACATAACGACCCGCTTTTTTCTAAACTCATTTATTATTTGTAATGGTATTACACATAGATATATATTGACGTTCTACTGATATATAATAAAAAAGTCTTGAGCTCACGATGTATGTTGGCCAATTAAAGCTCCAAAACGGACTGGAAGCGCAATTTCCAATCAAACCATTCCACATGTATCCGTAAATTTAGTCTAACTTAGAAGATAGGGATAAGTTATTATTCATGAATTATATTCGCATTTATGTACAGTGAATATAAACGAATAAAATGGAAGAAAAAGTTTATGCAAAGCGCGCTGGCAGCATTATTAACACTGAGCAAATTACGAGAATAAGATACGTATACTTTATAAGCAGATGTAAACACTATTTGGAAGGCGCCTAAGTTATGATGTATGAATCTGTCATAAAACTAAATTTTTGGTTTGAAACATTAAAGGTTGATGGTGGTTTAAGACCTCACTTTGTAAATACAACATACATTATGCATGGTAACGAAATAATAAAAACAGGGTGGGGGATACTATGTTTTGAGGGGGACATTAATTTTCTGTGATCGTGACATACAAGGTAACATCTACATCGGGGTTGGAAATATAATTAGGATTCAACCAGAAATGCTCATACGACGGCGGACAAAACGTTAACGAAAAGCGTGCGAAGTCCCACCTTCCCCCGCCCGCCCCCCCCCCCCGCGGGAGAAACAGCTAGTATAACTATCATATTGAAATAGAATATGTGTGTGTGTGTAAACCTGTGTGTGTGTGTAAGTGTGTGTGTGTGTGTGTGTGTGTTTGTGTGTGTGTGTGTGTGTGTGTATGTGTATACCTGTACTACACAAAAGTGTAACCGAATATTTTCTATTCTTCGTAAGGCGTTTAACTTATTTAATTAAAATTTTGATTTTATATAACGTTTTTAACGTAAGCAATATTTACTGGCTTATTTAGCAATCATTATGTCCTTAAGAAATTAATTCTTTATACAAGTTTTTTCAAAAATTTATTTAACGTGTTTTTTACAGCAGTTTAACAAAGTTAATCTACTTGAAACCTAAATGAAACTTGTTTTTGGACACGGAAATTCTTTGCGTATAATTTCTTCAGATATCATAAACATTACTGCACAGCCTCAGAGGTCTGTAAATTCAATTTTAATTCAATTTTTTCCAATTTCAATTTGCATAATATCAAATTTAAATTTTTATTAACGTCCTCGGGGTAAAAGGTATGATCGCCCAAAATAATTTAAATAAGGGCTCCCTTTTAACCGTTGGCACTGAAATCTGGGCGAAAATCTTTCAACCCTGTATAGCTCGCTAACTTAAGCGTTTCTGGACCTATGTGTATATGAACTCTTTTTCGTCATTTTCACTATAAGAACACGTTCCCTGACAGTTTCTCCGTTTCGTGTCATGGGACAATCTCTGTATAACCTATCTAAAATAAATAATGCACCGGTAAACCATGTTTTTCCCTTTTAAAGTTTATATTTTTATTAGCATTTTCCCGAGCTATTTAGAATCAGTAAACAGGAACCCATATCAATGTCATTAAGGTAGGGTGCTTTAAAGGTTAGCGTAAAATAATTTAAGATTGAGATGTATTGGTTTGATAATATATCTACAGTTTAAGAAAGCCCGCTTAGTTGTTTGTAGCCGGGCGACTTAATTTAGTATTTTGACGAGTCGCGCGCTGTAGTAGATCCACAAACGGTGGGCCTGTACTATATTTCCAGAGTTGAGGCGGGCTTATGTTAGGCTGGTATTCGTTGGCAGTTAATCATTTCAAATAAAGAAATTTGCAGAGAAGTTTGTGTATCTTTTCATTGGAAACCCAAATAAAAGCTGTTTGCCTGCTCTTTAACGTAATGCTAAAAATCATATACTTTTAACAGCACTTTACCAATTTCTTTATATGCTAATTTTGATGTAGGTTTTATTAAAGAAAGGCAACAAACGTAAATAAAAAAAAGTAATCGAGGTTATGCCAACATATATGGTGGCAGGCTACCTATTGAGTTTTGACGGGTGGTGAGGTATTTATTAACCGTTGCTATGCTGGCCATGCACAAATCATTGATTTTATTTGTAAACGTAATTCCAAAATCACCGAAATAAGAGTCCACATTTTCAGAAATCAGTATATAACCATCAGTTTATTATATTTGTTATTAAATCTACCTTACAGAGTTATCTTTATATAAGTAGGAAAAATTAAATAATCAACTAAAACCCTTTTTAATTGTTTTATTACGTTTTTATTACACTTGTTACCGGTAATCAAACCATCATCGGTGTACATTAAAATTTTACCTTGAATACAAATAATACTGCATGCAAATCTTTGACTATAAATCAAAATACTTTCCATTGCCATGTTTTTTGAAGTCAAGAATCTGAAAGAGATTAACTGAAAGCCATAGGAATCGGATCATATTAAATAAGGAACGGAGTTTCATTTGAGGGTTTAATTTGTGGTAAAAGTAACAATCGATCCTTCTGTTTGTCAAAAAAGCAAATAATAATTACACCATAACTCTTTTTTTATTTATTCTTATAAACTCCATCCTTACAGATGCATATACACATATTAGTGGTAAAAGTATTTGTGTTTAAGGTAAAATTAAATTTCTAGATGATTTTATTTTTCTTAGTTGATCTCAAATGAAGATGGCTAAAACTATTTTGTGTAGGGAAAATCGTAATCTTAATCTTTATATTATTTTTTAATAAAAACTTTGAACTTTTTACTTTGCAACTGTATTGTAATAAACCAAAAAAAGTTTGTAGCCCTTAAATTTTCTATAAGACGAAAAAACCACAGCACTTTTTTTGAAAGTATTAAATAATCAGCTTTACACGAGAAATTCAAAAGGGGGGGGGGGGGGTGGGGGTGGGGGGGGGGGAGGTTGTGGGGGTGGGGGGGGGGGGTGGGTTAAGGAAGAGCAACAGAAATTAATTACATGCATAGAAAGAGTATCAAAACGAAAGCTCATTTCGACTTAAACATGAAAAAAAAAAAAAAATTTAAATCCAACTCTATGCCATATTAAGCTGTTGTCTGCTTCCGTTTTCCTTTTCACAGCAATATGTAACAGGGGAGTTTTATTATATACGCCTCTTTTCTAACGTAGTGGCTTGAGTTTTAAATATAGATACGCTTCAACACTAGTCCTGCCACTTGTAATCGTTAAATATGTCTGCTAATCCGGTGAAATTACTAATAATAAAACACAATCATCGCTGTATTAATTGTACCTTTCGTGATCCTCACCGTAAAATTAAAGTGAAAATTATGCATAAAGTTATGTAACACAATTCAACGAATTACAATACAATACTGTAGTAAAGTATGGATTCTTTGAAGTTCAAGTTTAATAGCAATGTTAAACTCTTAGTGCGATCTGTAACATTAATGGTGTAGAGGATTTTTAACTTTGCTTTAATAAGAAACATAGACTAAATTACGTGTAATTAAACACTCGTGTATACTTTATCTACGACAAGCTTTATAACTTCCCATAATTTTTATTTATTCACATCACTATTAAGTTTTTTAATAAGCCACCCTATGTCGTCTTAAAGGTATAGCAAAAGCAAATCATGAATTTTTTAAATATTGGTTAAAATTCAACAGTATCAAGGAATTAGTTATATTGTAGATACTTGAGATTATAACTATAAAATCTTTTGTTTGATAGCCTACCTCAGAAATTGAATAGCGCAACTGTTTGTTTCTAATAAGGAGCATGATGTAAACAGGTATTACACCTTTATAAGGTTATTTTGAGTTATTATTTGACCGGTAATTTTTTCAAAAACAGCAAAGACTTTTTATACTTGTGTTTTATATATGTCCAAAATTAAGGGCTCTGTGGTTGTAAGTATAAGCGGACTCTCCCGGCAAAAGAGAGATCCGGGTTTGAGTCCCGGAGGAAGCAAGTACTTTTTGTGATAAGGTTTTATATTGAAATTAAATTAGGTTTTATTACCAATTATACAAATAAAATGAAATACAAATAAAAGTCTTTTCACAGATAATTTGCTTCTTCCAATCATATATTAGTTTGGTTATATTAAAACATGTGTGCTGAAAATATATAACCAAATAAAATACAAAATAATTGATATCAGTAAAAATAGGGTATGGTGATAGCGAGTGGTAACAAAAAATAAATTCATATACGAATACAAATAATAATTGACCATAGGTTTTGCTCCTCTTACAGAAATGAGCGATAGCCGTAAAATGCTAGGCGATCTGGCCACGTGTTACAAGTGAACGACTACTGTATGTATACTATGCCCCCAACTGCTGCTGAATATGTTGGAACCGCTAATATGTTTTGAAATGAATCTGTCCTGTTCAGAGTAGTGTACGTGAACGGATTCTTGTAGTGTACGCTAAACAGGTGTTTACTAAGGCTTACTAGTTACGCAGCAACTTAGTTAAGCGCACGTTGAAAGATGACAAAATTACTGTATCTTTTTATTGCTTTTATTTAAACCCCTTAAATTCTGCAAGCTGCAGAAAAAGTGACAATAATTTTACTTCCACCATAGATAAAATGATTTTATAAAACAATATTCTGATAATAGCAAACCATGGAAATATCGTGTAAATAATAAAGAAACTATTAGTAACTAAATTTATTGTTAAATATTCACTGTAAAGAATGAGGTGCGTAATATAAAAATTTTAGTGAGTATGGAAAAGTAAACAGGCTGTGGGTTAGCAAGGCCTATCCCTCGAATGTGCTATACTTATTCCCATTTAAGTCTGTTTA
>NW_025787970.1:0-12514 GCF_021130785.1 Homalodisca vitripennis
TTGCCATCGTTTCAGTGAACAAGAAAACAGTAACAACTAACGTTTCGAGATCTGCAATCTGATCTCTTCTTCAGGTAAAGAACTAACCTAATACATAATTACAAACTAGGTTTTAAAATAAAACAAGATTCTTACTAAAGCGTATGTGGCAACGGCCTAAGTTCAGGAATCAAAACCTACATGTTCTTGTCAAACTTCACTAAACACTAAAAGACATGCACTTAATACAAAAACTATACAAAACACTAATAATTAGAAACTAAAACTACGGATATACAGGTCACAAATACGTCTTCACCTCGTCTACTAAACCACCTACGACTGACCAGAGGACTAGCCCAATGGCAATCGTGGAACGGCTGGCTAAGAAACAAGATGGCGGAAATACAGAGGGAAGGGGAACAGGAATGTGGCCCTTTCGTTTATTATTGGGTTTCCAATGCGAGATGAACTTTCTTAAAAAACACATATTGTGACTCCCGCCAATATGGTTTATTACAAATAATCCGATCCGTTTTGATATTTATTTATTTATTTAACTTACCAACGGTTCAAAAGACCAATTTTACAACGGGTTACAGTTTTTATATAGTCCTCTCAAGATGACTTAGTACTTATACAAGACACAGAGGGCCAAGCCAAACATGCAATTGGACTTCTAAACTAATTTGGTGCTTAAGCCCTAGCTCAAGCACACCAAGCCCCCCCTAAAAAAAATAAAAAAAAAAAAAAATAAAAAAAAAAAAACCATGGCAAGGGAACAAATAACAGCCAACCACTAATGGCAACAATAACAATAATGAAAGCTATAGGTGAATTTACAATAAATATAAACAATACTAGTAAATGGTAAATAAAACTCTACATTATTGTATAATAAATATTAACAGTAATATAGATGTAACAAAATAGAATCTATAGAATACAATAAACCAAATTTTTAACAACGATAACAAAATAAATAAACAATAAATTATATAATAAAATATTGAGGATCATGATTAACAGTAAATAGAATTAGGAAAAAAAAAAACTAATGAACATTGCACCAATAATGGTTATACTAATAACTACAAGTTTTGATTGCCGAATACAGATTCAATGTCAGTGCCACTCCAGTGCCAACAACTTCTTTTATGAAGGCCTCCTCACCTGTAACAAAACAGATCAATGTCGGTCCCTCGGCATAGCTGGTTAGGCCAGCAGCTGGAGGTGCCGGAAGGAAAGGTGTTTTTTTTTTTTTTTTTTTTTTTTTTTTTTTTTTTTTTTTTTCATGTGGGAACAAGCACTGGGTTTTTTATTTCTGAAAATACTTGACGATCTAGCGAAATGGATGGGGTGTGGCGCAGGTGTCGAGAAGTGCGGAAAAGTCACAGCTTGGACAAGCTAGATCAGGGGGCATCAATGTATCGAGTTAATCAGACTTCCCTCAGGAACAGTAGGTCATCTGATTATTCGTCTTGTGTGAAGTGGCAATCAAGTTTAAAACTGAAGTCGCAGATCATGAAACTTGGAGTCAGTGCGGTAGTCGGAAGCCTAGCAGCACACCATACAAAACGACGGAACGAAAACGGGTTTGAACGTTCTCAAGTCCCATCAAATCTGGCCAAATCAAGTAAGCGGCTCCAAAACAGGTGAAGAATATGTCCAGTAAGAGGTCTCACCAGATGGATGTAAAGGAATCCGTAGAGCATGAATAGAGAACATGTTGCGGCTGTTTCCGGTATGACGGAAGTATGAGGGCAGAATTAGCTCTCTTACAAATATAGTTGACATATGTTTCTTGAGGGTTTTTAAATTAAGGAGAAAAGCATGACTCCAAAGGTTCCCTTATCATCAGAGAACGCGAGAGGGGTTGATCTTCAAGTGTTGTAAGGGAACATGATAGGGTGTGCTAGACCTGGAGAAAAGGATATCACTAGAGCATCTTGGAAATATTTTAATGACATGGTCATTATCATAACACCACTTCATCAACAGATCAATACTGTTCTGTAAAGCCTGGCAAATCGTTTTGAAAGGTTTTTTATTTGTTCTGAGAGAAGTTTAGCATCATCTGGCGAAGAGTTAAAACTTTTGATCCTTGGGTGTACTGGACTAATGTCATTGAGTGAAATATTGAGGAAGAGAACATAGGGGCCCAACCAGCGATCCCTGAGGCCCACACCTGATATAAGCAGAGAAAGGCTTTCCTGACCAAACAGCCAGCAAACCCGAACCCGAAGAGAAACGATCCCGAAGGGTAGCTCTTATCAACTCACATCAAGAGGCTTCCAACTGAGGTCTAAAAAACACATAGCTTCAAAGCTTGAGCCACCCATTGGTGTTACATGGCTTAACACCGATCGAAAGCTTTAGAGAAGTCTGTCGTATATGGAGTCCACCTGATGAGATTCCTGAGAATGGCAGTGAGAATGTGATCTTGGAAGGTTAGTTAGATTAGTAAAGTATCGTCCGAGACTGTCCTTCTCATAAAGCCATGTTGTTCAGACACAGATAACACCCTTCAGTATTGGAACATGACAACCTCTTCAGAACCAGGCGATTTCAAAGATCTTGGCATATTGATGACTGAATAACTACCGGGCGATAATTCTTGTGACGTCCAGCGGGAGAACCAGACTTGAAGAATAAGGTACTAATATAAATCCCAATTTGAGAATTAGAGGGAAAGATTCCCGGGCAGCGCTATTGAGCATGTTTGAAGTATAAAGGTAAAAGGTTGAGGAGATAAAACGCTACTTGCCAGAATTCTCGATAATCAATGAGAGAGATGTCCGTCCAGTGCCAGCTTCCCTTGTTCACATCAAGCGAATTCAGTACAACCCTGCCACCTCAGCACATGGTGGGTTTACACCAGCAGGAAGAGAAGAGTGGTAACATGCCTTGAGGTCATATATAGGTGGGAAGTATGAAGATGGAAGCCTTAGTAAACACAGAGGAAAAAAAACTTGGCGGAAACAATGTTAGAAGATGTCTTGAGGTATTTTCAGCGTCAAATTCATGATCGAGCTGCAATTCGAGAAGGAAGTGGATGGAGTCCTCTTGGATAGAATTGACCAAAACTCCAGAAGACCTCGAACGTTACTCTTCATGAGAGTTGAGTCAATGGACTGAATATATGTTGAGTAGCATTCCCCGTCGTTAGTCTACTACATGCCTGCACCGAACACCACAGAAGTTGAATAATAAAGACGGTTATCAAGAGTGTTTTGTTTGTAGCTGCCTTATGAAGTATCTTCTTCCTGAATGATCACCAGCTTTTAGTTCAGGGGAGAACCAAAACAGGAAAGGCTCGGTTATTACCAACGTATTTAGAGATGGACATGCGCTCCTGATATTGCAGCTAAATGTTGGAACACAAAATCTGAAAAATAAGTCTTCCTGACAGGAACACTGTTTTATGCGAACACAGGATCAGTTCAGTACGCGTTGAACCCAGTCATAAACACATGGGCTAGATCACATTTCCTTATGTTTGGAACAAATGCAACTATAGTAAGAGGTTTTCTGAAGTTAATTAATATCCAGGTCCATTTTCCAGGCGCAGGATGGTGGACATTCCACAGGAAAGAAGAGGGTCTAGAGGCATTCAGGACTCGCAAGTTTCACAGAAAGAAAATACCAAATCCCGAGAAGGACAAACCTCGATCAATTGTAGATATTATTGTACTGCTTAAGATCAAGGAAATTCCATAACATCATAAAATACGTTGGGCTGATGTGTTGTAGGTGCGGTAAAGAGACTGGACCAGTCCACGTTCGCAAGTTAAAATCTCCAATAATCAATAATGGGTGTATGTTCTTGAACGGTAATGTAGGTACAGTTTCCTCCAGAATAGATGGCAAATTTCCCATGTGAATTGGGTAGAGTTCTGATTAGTGAGGCAGATATACACCACCAAGGACAAGAATAGATATTCTCTTTAGCTTCATGGCTGCAAAGGACACATGTCAATGTTAAGAGAAGAACTGAGAGTGAGTTTCCCAGGAATCAAAACCGGTCCCCGTATTGCCATCAATCACCCCACCCACCACTGTGTTTTCCTGGCTCGATAGAGAGGTCCTATCACATCTATACCACCCTGTGAATTGAAGAAACCAAGTGTCAACATATACTTTATAGTCCCCTGTAGAGAGTTGGTCTCCACCAATACAATCACATCATATACGGAATGGCTAAGTAAGAGATTGGCGCATGGGATTACAAGTTTCAGATCTCAGTCCATTGACGTTTTGAAAAAAACAACACTTGATTTATTCACTTTTGACTCGTTAGGAGTCTAAGCGTTTTATTTTGATTTCAACTTGGAAATAGAGGGATAACTCCATTAATGTACCTTATAGTCAGGTCATTCTCCGCCAGCAATTCCTCCTCGCTTCAAGGTCTGCTCTGTGTTTTTGAAGATGATTGATTCGCTCTTTTAACCTGTCGGGGCGATAAATCTCTAGACATGCTGATAACCACCATCACCATTTGCATATTTTGTCCGAGGAAATCGTCTTGGCGAAAATTCGAGCTCTGGTCTAGCATCAGGGACAAATGACTATTATCGGCCTGGAATTATTTATTCCTATATATACTCCAATTCCTAAAGAATTTAAATAGATTCAAGGTTAGCTTCCCTGGTAAACTTCAGGACAATAAGCCTGTTTAATATTGCTGTTTGTCGTGTTTGTCCTTTTTAGATTCAGTGTTTGATTGGGAGCTTCAGCAATGCCGTAAAAAGAATTACATTATCACAACAGACGTTTATTACGATCATTGATCTCCATTCAGGGTTTCGCTCACAAACCCACCACCGCCAAGCCTGTCCTTGCCATCGACTCTACTCTCAATATCTGAGGGACTCTGTGTTCAAGACGTCTTCAATACGAGGCTCAAGTTGGTTCAAATTTGTCATGGGATAAGCCTTGACATCATCCTGGATAATTTTAACATTTTCCGGTAAATCGTTGAAGGCGGTCATAACTTTGGCTGAAACGGTCGTCGATCTTTTGAGCAAAGTACTGAAAGAATTGTATTCATAACTAGACACAGACGGAGCGGTAACATCAATCCACGCGTGTACATAAACCATTTGAACTGAATTATTTACGGCCTTGCAATTTTCAGATACTCAGTCTTAGAAATCCCAAACGCAAGTACGATGAAACCACCGATGCACAGGGGGCCATCACATTGGAGTCCTTCATCGGGTATTTATAACTTTGTCTACACAACAAGGAACGCATGTTGACTTCGATTCCGGAATCCATAATTTGTAGATATTGTTTAAATCAGCGGCTAAACTCAGTTCACCCCCGAGGTAAGACAGTCTCACACTCGAACCGAACAGCCAGATGAATTGGAGTTCGGAGTAGAAGGGTTTCTTATAGTACAGCTTGTAGAAACAGAGTGGATGGTTAGATGATCCAGAAGGCTGTGGCTAAAAAAAAAGTTTCAGCAGATTACTCGTATGTATGACGTATAGCAATGATCAAAGACAAAGTGTTAATTTGACAGATGACAAACAGTAATGAGGTTTTGTAAATACTAAGCGAAGCCGAAGCGAATTAAAATATACAGGCTACATGCATAAATAACATGCCAAGCTATTGGATTACAGTTGATTGGAAATTGGAGGCGTCTATGACTTGCTGAGTGATGATGGACAGCTGGAGATCGTTTACACTAACAACGGTAAATGTGAATTAGGGTTGAAAAATTAATTGAATTATGCACAAGATTAAACAAACAGAATTTAAGAACTAATAGGATAGATGCACTAAACTCTGGTCCAATTGATGGATATAAATATAGTCTAAATACACCTGAGCACCAATAACAAAGTATTATTACAGTAGAAATAAAATAATTGCACTAGTAAAATACGTTTAGATTCAAAACTGCTATCCAAAGACCAAAAAAAAGTAGGTGTAGGAAAACACGTAGGTGATACTTTTATGGTTTTCCTCTTTAGTTCATTTTTTAGGAATTGGCAACCAAAGCGCGCCTAATCTCCGGAACCTGATGGTTGGACTGATTGGTTGGTCTGCCAATTTAATGTATGTTGCCTCAATTAATTTCCTTTTGAAAGAAATGTGGTTCCCGATGTATTATTGTTGGGCTTCATCCCAATTCATTCATGATGGTCTTCGGACCAACAATGGTGTGCAATTTTTGACTTTTCTGTGAAACCCCTTTCTCGTTGTTTTCTTTGGTGTTATTTTTATCCTTACGTTTAGTGGTTCTTTTTGTCTCGCCTATGTATTCCCTAATTGCAGCTACTATTTTATTAACTGTAGAACACAGTTTTTGGAATTCCTGTGTGCCATTTTTTGGTTTTGTTTTTTACGAGACTTTGTCTAAGAGTGTTTGTGTGTTTTAAAACGCGGTTTCTAATGTTGTAACTTTCTACCTACTCTTCTAAATTTTCTCCGATAATCCCGGGCACATAAGGGATTGACATAAACGCCAAATTTATCACAATTCTGTTTTTCTGACTCAGGAATGATTCTTTCTGGTTCGTTTGCCCTTATTAATTACTTAATTGAGGGATATCCATTGCTTCTGAGATCCGATTCAATTTTTCTTAAATTCTTCTTTTAGTCCATCTTTATCTGAGCACACGGCAGCTCCATTGTGCTCTATCAAAAACAACGATTAAGGGGCATTACTTCCTTCTTTGACAGATTTTTGATGGTTGGATTGATAATTTAAATATTTTCCCTGTGTGTGTTATCTTTCGAAAAACAGTTTGTCTTAAGAGACATCCCTATCTCTTAATACACATTACATCCAAACATAGGGAAGCTTGTTTTTGGAACTGTCCACTTCCTATTGTGAGGACGGATGGAAGGAGAAATACTATTAATGTGTATTCAAAAAAATTATTTAATTTCAATGTCCTCCATGAGACAAAATAACAAAGGTATCATCCACAACCTCCACTCAAATCTACTTCGGTTTGAAACTGAGCTTAGAAGCCAAAGCCTTTTCCGCCTCGAATATCCTCCATAAAAGATATTGGGCGAAAAGTAGGAAGAACAGTGGAGAACCCATTGCCATCCCCCTCATCTAGACGGAAAAAATTTTAACCTCTCTAACTCAAAATAATTGCATTGAGTGCATAGTTCTAAACAGTTCCATAATTACTAGGCACGGGAAGTTTAAGTTCTATCCTTTAATGTTTGGTCTTTCTTTGAGACAGTGATTTTAAATAATTCCGAGAGTTTTCTGGAACTGGTACATTTTGTAAATAGACTTTCGCGACATCAAAACTTACCAGTTTGTCAGTTACAGTCAGTCAACTTTAGGGATTTTGACTTCTCTACGGAAATCCCCTCGGAATTTCTTGATGAAAGAGTTCCAGTTTTTTCCTACCAATGGCGTTAAGATGTCCAGAGATGGACTTTAGACAATTCCCCCCATGCAAAGGTGAATCCACGAGAACTAATGATGTGGCCGAAGAGGGATTGGCGCCCGGGGCCCGGGGTGCCGGGCTAGGGTTTTGTGGAATTTTGGGAAGGCCATACATATGGGGGGACTTTTGAGTGGTGGAGGAGTTAATTTAGATCTAAAATTTATCTGAAAAAAATTTCTTTATGGTTTTCTTAAGGTGGTTTGCTAACTTTGGTGCTGTTTCAAATGAATCAGTCGGGTTCTTTATTTAAAACTGATATATTTGCCAGTATTTAAACGATTTCCGCAATTCTTTTCTTTATACGCTACTGAGTCAAGTACCACAAGTAGCGTTTGCCTATTGTCCGGCAGGTAGAGATTTTAGACCGTGTCGTCATTTCCCAAGGATCGACCTGGCCTTTTTCTCCTCTCATTGTCAAATTGGGTTTTTGTGGGAGGAATTTTTTCTGAGTAAAGGCTGGCCTCACCAACGAAACCGGTCACCCTGTTCCTCAGTGTAACTGTGAAACAGCCGGACTTCGATTCCAGTTTACGAAATCCAGTGCCTTTACCGATTTTTGATGCCACAGAAAAGTTTAAAAATCCCTTGGATAAGACTGATATTTCCCGCTGTCATTCAGGAATTATTTGAAGAGAGTGTTGGATTAAATTATTTATTAAGTTTGGCATCCGTATTCACGTTGCCATTCCTTAAGCAAATCACATATTTAGGCCTAATTTTTTCCAAGTTTGGAGATTTTTCTTTTTTCTTATCTGTTTCAGAAAACTTTTATAGCTATCTATTTTTGGATGCTTTTCGAGAATGTTTGTTTTGAATTCTGTACCGATCAGTGTTTATTAATTCAGTTTTTTTTAACACTCCGAATAACTATATAGGAGGAGGTATCTTTCATGATGATGATATGCAATTCTTTCTTTAAGTAAAGATTTTAGAAGCAGAAGACAAAATTTTACTTGGCTTTCCTACTACGAAAAGGAGTTTTTAGAGTTAACCCTATAGGCATAAGGTCTTCAAGCCTTACATTTATGCCAAGGTAAAGTTTAAACTTGATTAACGTGTTTTAGTTAATTTAAGATGCAATAGTTTTTGTAATTAAGTGCATGTCTTTAGTGTTAGTGAAAGTTGACAACAACATGTAGGTTGTGATTCCTGACTTAGGGTAAAAACATAGTGGAGGCACAGTCGAGTGAAGGAGTCAAGCAGTGAGTCAAGCTGCGCGTCCATTTAAATACGCAATAATGTTTATGGTTGACCCGAAAACATAGTTGAGGCGCCAAGAAGCGCTTCAATGCCATCGACATGAATCATTGACATCGCCGCTCGTGAAATCATAACACGATTTCTTTGCAGCGCAACTCCAGTTGGACTCGGGGCTTCCTGCGACAAGTGATTAATTTGTAAAACATAACCTACAAAAATGAGACTTGGAGGCCTGTGTTATTTCGATCCGGAATCGTGAAGCTATATGGAACCAACAACTGAGTGACCACCATAATAGATATACGTTGGACGAAGCTTTGGAAGGAGGTGTTGGGAGCAGAAAATAATTGTTCATGTACGTTTGTGTATCTAATTAATATGTATTTTATAAAAACCTATTATACATTTAAGTAGATATATAGCCAATTTTTTACTGCAGATAAGCTTGAAGTACAGTACAGTATATTCATTATAAGTTATAATTACAAATAATAGGCTACTTTGTTCATTCTTTCGGAAAATTAATCATATTTTCGTTAAAGTATTGTTGTGTATTTGGTGTCCCGCATAAGAACGAGCAATACACTTGACTGACGACCTCTTCTGCTCTGCCGCTGCCTTCTTGGAACCTGAATCATTCTTTGGGTTATGAAAACTGTTCTTTGTTTGACCTCTGTCAAATGCCTCTCAAAAGCCTTCTCGATCTATAATAGTATTTTGAAGAACACCATACACCTCTTAATTTATTCATATCTGCAGTTTTATGATCTGTTTCAATATTCTTAGATAATAGTCTCCATTTTTGAAATACAAGGATTCCAAACAGTGCATTACAATACTTTTTCGAGCCTCTTGTGTGCCTTTTTATTAAAGACTGTTTTTTCCATCATTAAAAGATTGTCCATATTGTAAGGATGTTAGAACACGCATAGATAAGGGGAAAGCTTCATCCTGCGAGAAAAACCAAAGGCGTTTTTTGACCATTTAGGTAAACAAGCCATCATCCGGAATATCAAGCTCATTAATTTTTTAACATTTGGTAAAAAGGCAGATGAAGTAAAATTGGCTCCATCACTCTGTTTTGCCGAATCCCCCGACATCAACTACAAGAAATCTATAAGTTGCATCACAAACGTTCCTAATAAAACAATTGAGTAAAAACTTTTTGTACTTATAAAAACATTGTTCCTGAAATCGGTGGCACAAAATTCTGACATGCTTTCCATCAATGCATCCTAAACAGTTTAGAAAAACTCCATAATTGATAATAGTCTTTGTCTGTGTCTGGACGAAACATTCATTTGGTGGGATGTGGCATATTGAATAGGCATGCAATACATTCCATATTTGCACAACTGTTTTCCTTTTACGATCTTGCTAAACTGTGGACGCACCAACACGAAATGAGAATGATAAACTCTTGAATAAAGCTCCTGTCGCCAAGTATCTGAAAAAAGTAATAATAATACCATTACTAAAATAATTTTAGACTGAAACTATTGAAAGCATTCAATGATTTACAGACTCTTGAACGAATGAATGGATGGATGCATTGTTGTTAATATACTCTGTTTTTTGCAGTGAAAGAACGCTCAAAGCAAATGGAAGTCACTGAGGGACTACTACTGAAAGGAGGTGAGGAAAATGCAGGAGGAGAGGTCTGGGATCCAGCGCTGATTAAGTTTATAAATTCTAATTGGCCCTATTTCTTGATGTTAGATTTTCTTAGAACTCAATTCTAAACCAGACCTATCTTCTGGAAATGCATATGAAGAAACATAAGACTAATGAGGACCAGACTGTAGCTTACAATTTGCGATGAACTATCTGTAAGCAAACATCAACTGCATGTCCGAAAACACGTATGAGATGTATGCATAAAGGTTTTCTACCCAAATGACATAGATATTAATAAAAATTTGCAAAAAGGTTAATACTGATGGTAATGTAAGTGGTAAATCTCCTGAATGTCCATCAAGTAAAATTGATTAACACTGTGAAGGAGAAGATCTTGTACATCCAAACACGTTTAATAAGATTAATGTAAAAAATGACCATTTAAAAAAGATTAGTGCAAATAGAAGAAAAGAAAATGGCAATTCTTGAACAAAAGCGATCACGAACAGCCCATGAAAAAATACTGACGATGACATGTTGTTTTTTTGAAAGCCTTCTGGCCCCATCATTAAAAAAAATTGAAGGAGTTATCAAACTACCTATTTTTTACGCAATGATATTCCAAAATTTAGTTATAAAATATGCATACCAACACGCTTCATACGAACCATCTAGACCGTCTTACAGGTAGTTCCACTCATCAGTCATTTTTGCCTTCAGGAGACCACTGCACAAAAGACACAGGATACAAGCGTAATCATATTCAACACCCCCCCATTCAGACCCAGGACAATGACAACCTGGACTTAGATCAATGGAAATCATGTTTTTTTGGCCAACTGTCCAAATTAGTTTTATTTCACTGTGTAACCATACGTGATAACAATGTACAGGTAGTTTTTTATAATAAATAATGTTACCTTTAACCCATGTACAAATAATATTTTACCTTATTCCATCTAATATGGTTTCAATATCTACTTATCAGAGTAAGTATACTATCAGAGTACTATACAATACTCAAATGTAAATGGTATGGATTTTGGATTTATAAAATAAATTTAATAACATTTCAATATTATTTTCAGGATCATACCTCAAGGTCGTAACTAGCTTCTCCCTCGGGTTCAATGGGCTGCTTGACTAAGTTGGTGAATACCTTTATTACCGATTTGAGGTTGTGTAAAAGATTTAAAATATACTCGAAGGTGCAGTATTCCATCCAGCGTTTATTGGAAGAACCGATCAGGATACTCACCTTTAACTGGGGAAATAAAGTGGTGATATTTACCTAACTTCATGACGTTCTTTATTCCAATGGATGAACAGCACTACTCCTTAACACCAAGAACACTTAACAATTTCAGCGCACTGTTTTCAAAGCAAATATTCATCTTCACTGTCAGAGAACATTTTACTGACTGAAACGCTTTTCCCTACTATCGTAGCTCGCAGCTTCACTAAACGCATGGGAATGTCCTCTTGCATCATTATTAAACTACAAACTACGCTCAGCTTGACTTGCAGTTAGACTCACTGCTTTGACTCTTCACCTTCGCCGCTCCACTATCGTTTTATAAACCTTAGGCGTGCCGACAACAACGCTTTAGAAAGATTTGTTTAATTTTTACCTAGTTTGTAATAGTATTAGGTTAGTTCTTTACCTGAAGAAGAGATCAGATTGCAGATCTCGAAATGTTAGTTGTTACTGTTTTCTTGTTTCACTGAAACGATGGCAAATGTCCGGAAAAATCCTTTTTCTTCAATAAAGAAATGGATCAGAATATATTGAGGAAAATAAACAAGATGTCTATGAATTATTTTATAAAACACAAAAAACGCAAAGCCATTAGCAATTTTAAAAATGAAATTAACTAGTAGTTGTCCTTAATTAAAAACTGCGTTTAGTTAGCGATTGAAGGACTATATTTTGTGAACAAACAGTGTCTTTGCTAACAGATTGTAATACAAGATTGACAGAAGCACATGTCGTTTTGGATCCTAAGGTGTTTTCTTTTCTTATTTATACCCTGATTGAATAATCAACCGTAGTGTTTCCATCTAAAACCAACATAAGGCCTTTTTTGCAATCATAGAAATTTCTAAAATTTCTATGAACTGAGGGTTACACATAAAAAGAGTTTTGTGTTTTTTTTTTTAACGTATTTCTTCAATTATCTTATAAAAACACATCAAATACGTATAATTCTACAACGAAAAATGCATTAAAATTGAATTTTGGTACTGTAAAGAAGTCTACTAAGTCAGCTTATTTTTGATCAAGGAGGAAA
>NW_025787971.1:0-12116 GCF_021130785.1 Homalodisca vitripennis
TTTTGTTATCATTATTATGTACTCGCACATTTTTTTTATTTACACTATATATAGTATTATAAAATTTAAAAAATATTAAAAGAAAGAATAGGGAAAATAAAGATTTTAAATTAGGTGTAAAATAAAATTTTACAGAATTAAAGGGAGAATAATACGGGCGTAGGTAGTGACTTTTGATTGACAAATTAGAATCAAAAATTTAAACACAAAACATAACTATCATTTTTTATATTGTGATTTAAGGTTGATTTTGGGCAGTAAAGTAGGGATCTGAGATCGAGTGAAAGGCAGACCATAGCGGGGGGTATCGTGCATCAGGCAGTAATCTGCCCTCAGAGCCAGTGCAGACAGGGAAACCCTGCCATCCATTCAGCCGGTGCGCCCTTTGAATGGATTTCCGATTCTGTACCGCTTCCCTCGCGGACAACGTTTTTTTTCGAACCAAATAATCGTACTCTGGATTTTAAAAACGTATTCATTACATTTTTACACCCGCACATTTACGTCATCATCGCCACTTTTCCCTTTTACACTGTTCGTACTTTTACAGAAAATACGCAAAAGTTTTTGCAATTTTATAAATGCATGCAAATAAGTCCCCTTTGTTAAAGGAAACTAATTATGTCCTTTACAGTTTTTAAACAGGACTTTTCATTCAATTAATTCTTAACATTTTAATGATACACGTATTAATTTTATTTAAATCACTACTAATAGATGGCACTAAGGTAATTGACTTTTAACATTAAAAACCATCTATTATATTTGAAAATACATGTTTCAAGTTATTTTATTTATATATTCTGTTCATAAGTACAGATAATTTTAAATTTTAGATAATATTATATTTTAGAATGACACTAACGTCACATGCACGATTTAATGCTTTAGGGGTTTTATTAATTGTAAGAAGTTATTGATAATATACAAAAGTAGTTGTTTTAATGGTCCTATTCCGTAATTATTAATGGTACTGTGCACTCTTCAAAGCAAGTACGATTAAACAATGCGACCGACATATTGAAAACAATACAGTGATATATACTATACTATAATATAAGGGATGTTAGATCTTGAAATTAATTTTAATTTTTAAGTTAAACAATTTACATTTAAATATGTATCAGCATATGACATATGCTACGTACAAAAAAATTAATACATTAAAAAATTCAAAAGCTATTTATTCATGTAAATTAAGAACGCCGATGATTCCTACGGTGGTTTTATTGTTTACATTATTGTACAAATAATACAGAATTTAATAACTTGAAAAGTGTTACATAGCAAGATGAGATAAAGTCCATAGGTCGAGCTCAATCATGGGTTACAACACGATAACACAAATATCAGAGAGTATTTACTCGGTTACCTACGCGGATTGCGTGTAAACCCAATTATTTGTGGTGAATGGAGTGTATTACATTTTGTTACAAATTAGTTCTCAAATGAAAATGAGCATCGAGACCTATGCCTATAGTGTATTGCTCACTTCAACAAATTGGCCCATACTAAAAATCAAAATATTCACTCTCGTTTTTTTCCCTTTGATCACAGTTACATTTTGTTTATAGCCTAAAACGGTTATGTGTTACTACATGCTGGTTCCCGGTCAGGTCCTCTTAAGGGTTTTAAAACTTTGGTTATAATCTATTTGTAATCACAGTTGTATTAGTTATTTAACTAATGTGATGTTTTAAAAAAACTGTTTTTAATCTATAAACAAGTGAATGTTGATGTTTACAAAAGTGATCAATTTTGGGTTTAAAAATGTCGACAGATGAAGTTCTTTACAACGAGCCGAAATATTTCAAGATTGTAATCTTGTAAGAAATGTTTCTGAATAAACAGCCTAGATTTTGTTGCATGATTTGGCATTGAAACTAATATTACTGCTATGCGTATACGCCCAGTTCACTTCATGTTCATCCCCCAACGTTTTTTTTATTTTTTTACTGTTTTTGGTCTATATATTCATTTATTTTTCTTGTATTTACATGAAAATCTTAAAAATCAAACTGATAAAAAAAAAAAAAAACATTAAATTAAACTTATAAAAAATAAATTAAATAATTACTTACATAAAAAATCTAATATATATACAACCGCATGTGTAAAATGACTGACTGACTGACTCACTCACTCACTCACGTATACTAATTCTAACCTACTTCCAGATGAGTTAGAGACTTGAAATTTGGTACACAGATAGCTTTCCACGTGTAACCACCAGGAAAATCCCGAAAAGTGAGAATTTTTCATTTTCAACCCCTCAAAAAAAATTTCCCAAAAAAATCGCGCATTCTTCACCCCTGCAGGCATTTTTTGTAAGCCCGATGCGGGCGAACCGTTGGAGCTAGCTCGGATCTGACGGAAAATTCATGGACAGGATGAAGTGAACTACAAAAAAGGTCTAATGACTTTTCGCTCTATCTTCCATGGTTAAGCGACAAAACGCTCGAACATTTGAAATTCCAGAGATTTTTTCATATAAAAATAATGTTTCCAAGCCCGATAGCGGCCGAACCGTTGGTCGTAGCTCAAATCTGGGTTGACCCATCAAAATTAGCATATTGCGCGATCTTCAGAAAAGGTCCAGTACTCTTTTGGCCCTATCTCGTTTGGTTTGGCCGGAAAAACGTGATTATGATTACAATTTTGTTGTAACTTTTACGCTGTAACTTTTGTTTTTGGGGTCGATAGCGGCGGAAACCATTGGTCAGGAGGTCCCAAAATCAAGACTAAACGTTTTATTTAGGTAAATAAGATGACCTACAAAAGGGTCCAGTGACTTTTTACTATATTACCACTTAGTTTGACAGCTCAAAACGCGGTAGAGTGAAAATATTGGACATTTTCGCCTAAAAATTTAAATTCCGGGCTTGATAGCGGCTCTAATTCGGTTGGTCGTAACTCAAAACAAAATTTTAACGGGATTTAGGAAAATCACGTGATCTACAGGAAAAGGTTCCAGTGACTTCGGGCGGTTGGCTGAGCGTTAGCTAAGCTGGTCAATAGGTAGACTAGGGACAGAGGAATATTTAATCTTATTGTCTCAACTAGACACAATACCCTACTCTAAAAAAAACGCCCAAGTAGTGTCACACTTAACACGCCCAGGTAATATTAACCCCCCCCCCTCGGGGATTTTCACCTGGTATTGACCTGATTAACCATCCTTGCACATTCATACCCCCTGATTTTAGTTTTACACCCCCACCGCTAGGTAACAAATTAGAAACACACCCCTTCCATGTGAACTTACTCTGCCCATGACCTCATTATACCTAAATTTTACCTACAAGTCACCAAAACATCTCTTTACCCGAACCCCCCCCCCCCGTGGGAAGATCCTGGTATGACCAGATAACCCCACTGGAGACTTATCCCCGCGGTAAACGTTAACCCCCCACGTGCAGGGAATTTTTCTGTTCGCGATATGACCAGACAATATCCTGACGAAATTAGGTAGAATTTTATAGAAACCCCCTCTTAGGTCTTAACCTCCTCTCACACACTTAACATCACCCACACCAGGGAAATTTTCTCCAGCTCCTATGACTAGCATAGTCAACTCCTTAGTGACTACATACAACCCCCTGTGTATCGACTTAAAAGAGTACTGCCCTTGAGGTCGGTTTTGTATTATCTCGATTTATACGTCACGAAAAATACAACTTCACAAGATAAGCTGGACTCCGTGCAGACCTAATTTCTCCCGAGCTTCATTTTCTGGCTAAAATCCATAGGTCGTAAATAGATCAGATCTGAGGGCCACAATCGAAAGACAAAACATATATAAATTTTCCAACAAGAAAGGTCCAGGATCAACGTTTTTGTCGATATCTCTTAACGGTTTAACCGACAAAATGCCCTCAAAGTCAAAAGTTTTTACGAATCCGGAAAAAAATCTATGAAAAAAAGGTCCAATTTTTAAATCCCCTTGTCATTTACTTAATGTCGGGACTTAACCAGTCACCGAATCACGCTTTATCCCCGAATTTTGCAAGCGTTTACTTTGGGGGCCTGGGGGCGTATAGCCACCAAGCGAGCCGAAGGCGAGTATTATCTTAATATATATTACAACCCGCATCGTGTAACTGAGACCTGACTGACTGACTCACTCACTCACGTATACTAATTCTAGAACAAACTACACTTCCAGATGAGTTAGACACGACTTAGAAATTTGGTTAACACAGATAGCTTGTCCACGTGTTAACCACCAGAGATAAAATCCCGACGAAAAGTGAGAATTTTTTCATTTTCAAAACCCGCTTACAAAAAAAAATCTCCCATAAACCAAAATCGCGCCATTCTTCAACCCGCCCTGCAGAGGATTTTTTGTAAGCCCCGAATAGGCGTTGCGGCGAAACCGTATGGAGCTAGCTCGTGATCTGACAAAGGAAAACACTACAATCATGGTCAGGAATGAAGTGGTAACTAACAAAAAAGGTCCTAGTAATCGACTTTTTGAAGCGCTCTATCTTCGCATGGTTTAAGATAACGACAAAAACGCTCGAACATTTGAAATTCCACGAGATTTCTATTCCCGAATAACAACATAATGTTTTCAAGCCCCGGATACGAACAAGCGGCCGAACCGTTGGTCGTAGCTTCAAAACTCTTGCATTGACCCAATCAAATTAGCTCTCAAACACTGTGCGCGATCTCTACAGAAAAGGCTTCCAACGTAATCTTTTGCCCTCATCTTCGATCTGGTTTGCGGCCGGAAAAAACGTGATTATGCTAAAATCAAATTTTGTTTGTTAATCTCTTTTACGCGGAAACTTTTGGTTTGTTGGGGTCGATAGACGGCAGAAAAACCATTGGTCTGGAGGTACAAAATAAGACTTAAACTGTTTTATTTGAGGAAAATCTACAGACTGACCTACAAACAAAAAGGTTCCAGAGACCTATTTTATACTATCATTTCCCTTAGCTTTTGACCGCAAAACGCGATTCATTAAGTGAAAATATTTGGACAATTTTTCGCACTAAAAATTTACATTCCGGAGCATTGATAGCGGCCTAAACGGTTGGTCGTTTAACTCCAACAAACAAAATTTACACGGGATTCTTAGACGAAATCACGAACACTGATCTACAGAAAAAAGGTTCAGTGACTTCGGGTGAGTTGGACTGAGCGAACTAGCTAAAGCGTCAATAGTAGCGCTAGGGACAGAGGAATATTTATCTTATGTATTCACAGACCACAATACCCTCTAAAAAAGGCCCAATGTGTGTCATTACACCCCCGGTAATATATAACCCCCCCCCCCCGGGGATTTCCTGGTCATCGAACCTGATAACCCTCCTAGTCACATTCAACACTCCCTGAGGTGTTAACCCCCCTGGTAACATTAACCCCCCCAGGGAAACTCTATCCTGCCATGACCTCATGTTCCGAATTTTAAACCAGTCCACCAATTCTCTTAACCCCCCCCCCTAGGCCCCTGGGAAGATTCCTGGTATGACCAGATAACCCCCTGAGGAGCAACAATACTACATCCCCCGGATAACGTTAACCCACCCCTGGGAATTTCTGCTTCAATTCCATATGACCAGACAATATCCTGACGAAAGTAACACCCCCTCTTGTCTTTAACCTCCCTTAACATTAATCACCCACGCCAGGAAGTATTCACCTCGCCTTGACTATATAGTCATCCTGGTGATATTAAACCCCTCTGCTCTTCGACTTTAAAATACTCAAACGCCTAGAGAGTCGGGTCTTTTAGTATATGTTTACAATACTAAAACAATTCCCAAGATAGCTGATCCGTGCAGACTTTCTTCCTCCCCGAGGCCATCATTTCTGGCTCAAACCATAGGTCGCTAGATCAGAACTCTGAGGAGCACACACTCGAGCGCGAAAGACAAAATTAAATTTCCGACAAGAAAGTTCCAGTCACTTTTTTGTTTCATATCTCTAACGGTTTAACCGCAAAAATGCCCTCAAAGTCAAAAGTTTTTACGAATCCGGAAAAAAATCTATGAAAAGGTCAATTTTTAAATCCCTTGTCATTTACTTAATGTCCGGACTTAACCAGTCCACCGAAATTCCCGCTTATCCCCGAATTTGCAAGCGTTTACTTTGGGGGCCTGGGGGCGTAGCCCCCAGCGAGCCGAAGGCGAGTTAATTAACTATAATATAATAAATAAAAAATAATTTAAAAATTAAATAAAAATAATATAATAATAATATAATACAGTATGTTTAAATAATTACTATATTAATATTATATGTAATTATTATTGTTTATTAATTTAAATTTTTTATAAATTTAATTAGTTTATTTTTTAATTAAAATACAATTAATTATATTTTATCAAACAAAATCCTGATCAATTCCTGACCCTAATGTCAGTTCTGATGAAATTATCAATCAATGATACAAGACCAACTTTGGATTAATCCATACTGATCAATTTCCCTGATTTGAATATCCTAGTTATTGCATAGATAGATTATTGGTGATAGACCGTTGTCTTAAATTGGTTGTTACATGGCAACATTCATCCAGTAAGCGGATATACTTTTTATTTACTTTACTTGTTATCTTTATTTTTTGAAAACACTTGGATATATTTACTATTAACTTAATTCGTGGCGGGTTTAATAATTATAATACTGCATAACCTAAAATCATGGCACAAAGCTTTGTCACAATTATTTAAAGTGAGGGGACCAAAAATTATGTAGTATTTTAGTGTGTACATTTTTACATAAAAGTGCTGAATCCACATAACATTGGTTGATACATTTTTAAAACTTCAATTACAGTTAAAAATTGATTGCGTAGTTGCAGAAGATAAATGTTTGGTCTGGTTTCCAAGATGCGATATTAAGCATTGGCTCCACTTTTCCGGGCCCGGGTTCGCTGCGATGAGATCGAGTCCCATGAGATGGCGAGGGGAAAGTCTCGTACTTGAACTAGCCAAACATTCTAGTCCCCAAAACCTTATATACCCAAGAGACAAACTAAAGCATAAAAATGAGATCAACATGAATTTAAAACATTTATTCATCTTCTTACAGCTTAATAATGGTATGCGTTAAATTTCACTTCAATAATTATTAAGCTAACATACTATACGAAAAAATGAAAAGGGATAAACGTCTGATTTATACTTTTTTAATAATTTTAAAGTGCTAATATAAAACCAGGAGAATTTTTTTAAATTTAAAAACAAATAAAAATTTGTTTTAGTTTATAAAGAAAAAAATTAAAAAGGGTAAAACTAGGAGTTAAACTAAATTTGACACACAACTTTGTTCTTTCTACAAGTCATAAAAAGATTTGGCAAATTGAATGCCCCACCCAAAATACAAAATGTAGTTAATTTTTTGTCTTTTGTTTTAACTTTAGTTTTTAAAATCGTATCTAAATTTGTTTAAAAAATTTAATTCCCGGTTTCCCCAATTAAAATGTGATTTAATTTAAGTTTGGGTAGTTTTAGAAAGTATCCAAATACGTTTTGGTTAGCTCTTTGAAAGTTATGACAATTAATCTGTTTAAACGATGTATTTTTTGCTAAATATAATTTTTGTTATTTTTATTTTTGCCTATTCAATAATTTAGACAAACAATTCAGATTTTAAAACAATTTAAAAAATATAAAATGTGCAAAGTTTTATTTTTTTAAAAAATAAATAAAAATACTTTCGTATTTCAACAAAATTCCATTTAAAAAAGTTTTTAAAGCTCGCGAAATATAAACTGTGTGACTGAAGGTTTTTCCACAACCAAAAAACTCTTTTTTCTCTGGCCCAAAAAAACACGCAAACAAAGCAAAAAATTGTTTCCGAGCAATATCTTTATAAAAAGATTTATATACGATAAAAGTGGATTTAAAAAATAGGATAACTTTTTTATTTTTTATGGATAAAGATGGAGGGATAAACCCAAATTTTTTTGGGAAAGGAAAAGTTTAAAGGACTAAAAAGTTCATTTCTTTCCAAAAATGTCCCCCGATTCCACCCTCCATTTTATCCAAAAAAAAAATAAACAAGTGTATCCAATTTAAAACTCACATTGATAAGTCAAATAAAAACACTTGGTTTCCTGACAAAGGCAGTTTTTTATAAACTAAATCCCAAACGATTAAACTTGCGTGATTTATGGAATGCAAATTGCATCTCTTTGGAAGTAACCATAACTCCGTACTTTTACACACAATAAATCGGAGTTGCAATTTTTTAAAAAAACTATTTTTGGAAAACTTTCCCGATTTTAAAATGTATAAATGCATGGAGATTAAAAAATTTTGACTTTTCTGTTTACCCATGTAATTGGGGGGCAGGTCGGGTCGGGGTTGTTTGGGTTTGTTGTTTTTAATTAGGTTGGGTTACGTAAAGTTGGGTTTTATATGGGTTTTGGGTATTTTAAAATTGTCAATTTAAATTTTAATTGGTTCAGCAGTTACAGGGTGAGAATTACCCGATGTCAAATCTTATAACTAATCAAAAATTTTTTAAAGTTAGATTTATTAAAATCCGAGGTACTGTACAAAAAAAAATTTATTATTATTTTAAAAAAATTAACAATAAAACAATTTAATTTTGAAGTCACATATCGAATTTTTTTTATTCCCCAAAAGTGGTGAATGGAAAAGGAAAGATTTTGAAGTCCGACTAAAACGTCTTAAACCCACAATTTTCCCATTCCTATTAAGTATTCACTTTTTCCGTTACATTTAAGAACTGGATTTTTAAAAGCAAATTTGAGGTAATCATTTTCCCCCTTATAAATTTTTCAGGTATTGTTAAAAACCAAAGCACTTTAATTTATGTCAATTTTCCCCCAAAACTGCTTTAAATTTTGAAGACTTCTCGGGAAAATGGGGGGGGGGGGGAAAATTATACGAAATTCAAATGTGGTCCATCGCCACATGGGTTTTTAAAAAAACCCCCCCCATTAGTTTTTTTAAACTCTTGATTTGCCTTTTAACCCATAACAAATGTAAAAATCACAATATTAGATATTCCTTAAATCAAATACATATTAAGGCCAAACATTCAATCATCAGAACGTGTTTTTTTATTGCAAGTATCTTAAACGAAAACCACAATGGTTATATACAACAAATATATTACCTCCCGTTAATGTATTATCAGCTGATTAATTATACAAAAAAGCAATAGTATTAACTTAAACAAAGGCCACGGCAACAAATATTAACTGGTTACGGATTTAAAATAGTTTGTGTGTCAATAAATGCGCCCAATTGAGCATTTAAACGCGCGTATATTCCTTTGCAAGTAAAATGGAAGTGATTTAACTTTTTAAAACGCGATCTGCTTTGAAATTAGCTTTGTTATCATCTTTTTTGATTAGTCACAATAGTAAAACATGATAATCGGAGCTAGATATAAGACACAATGTAAATCGCTATTTAATATAGACTCGAACAGTTTTGAGGTCGGGATTGCTTGCCATTGTGTTCTCCTATTAGAGACATTTAATGCGATTTACTACTTCGACCTATGTTCCTCATTTAAGTTTTACTCAGGACTCCAAGTGAGCCATCCCTTGATAATGTTGAAAACTAGATGTGCCCAATTATAAAATTGATATTGGTGTATCTATATGATGTATAACAGTAAATCAGAAATTGTTTCAAGTAATTTATTATAAAAAGGTAATGTATTATTTTATTAGTATTAAATTTTACATCGTGTTTGGCAATGTACTAAATAGTTCACTTCGATGAAACGTCCATTCGCCTTTTATATAATGTTTGAGATATATACTCACATAACTGTTCTTAGAAAATACATTATTTAACTCTAGTTGACTGGGTCTTCTAACCGAGTAAATTTAAATATATTTGGTAGAAACAAAAATATTGTTTTGGCAATATAGCATTACAACCCTACAACACCCAAATTTTAAGAAAATATATGGTGTTACATAAAATGTTTTTAACTTTCTCCCCTATCAGCTAATAGCGGCTTATTTTCTTAAATTTGATATTCATATTTGTAATTGTATAATAAATAGTAGATGAAGTCCCACTATTGAAATTTCCCTGTAAATGTATTCTTTTTTAAACACAGAAAGTTGACACCAGCAATAATAATATTACTGAGTGGTCATCAATTACTCTATCATAACTTCAAAATTTGTGTTGTTAGGCCAAAATAGGTGAAAATATGTCTTTTAAAAGTATAGTCCTTTCTTAGTTTACCGTCTGCCTGTCTGTGCGGGGTTTTTCAGGAGAATACATTATATATATGAAACTCGAATAAAAGCTATATATCCACAAAGTTCGCAAAATCTTGTATTCTAATTAAGGTCTTGTTAAGAAAAGATAAATCACATCATCTTCCAATATTAAACGGTATAGATACAGACTTTTCAAACCGTAACACCTAAAATACGTGAAGTATTATGAAATAATTATAAGAATTGTGTGAAATAATGAGGTATTATTTTACAACACAAAAATAAAAATAAAAAGTTTATTTCGCTTCGAAAAATAATATTGGGAGTAAAAAAGTTTAACTGAGCGCCAATATTAAAATACGCTAATCGAGTTATTAATGTTTCGCTGCTGATTAATAATCGGGTGGTTGTTGCATTGAACAGTTGAAAATGCTTGTACGCGTTATTTACCACTTTGGTGAAACTAGATATGAAATTTGTTTGGATGCATTACATGTTTATTTTGTCCCCATAAGTATTCATATTTATGTCCTATACCCAAACATAAATTAATGAGCATAAAATTAGGTGGATTACACCATTCTATACCTTTACCTTTGACATATCTATTAGATTTTTTAATTAGATTAAATATTATGAAAATTTAAAATTTACAAGCATTTATTCAGTTAAAAAAACATATGATTAATTTCGTGAACAACACAAACAGACCACACAGGTAATAGAACCTGAGTAAGGTAGATACTAATATATTACATAACAGTTTATACTTTTCAAATAATAGTATTTTAATTATCAATTAATTTATGGATCAAAATTTGAGCACATTGTAATTATTTTTAAGTTATTATGGAAAAAGTGCATGGTTAATGTATATTATATTTCATTTCGTAATATATTTTTAATTTGATCATTTAAACAACAATTTTAATTAATGTATGAAATTTAAAACCAATTCATGAACAGTTTAACTGGTCCATAAAATAATACAATGGAACTCCCCAGATGAAGATTAGTCCAAAATAAGTAAAGTGTACTAATTTATAGCTGTGTAGTAAGTATTTATTGTTTATTTACTATTATGACCAATATTTAATTCTTGATTCTTTAAAGTATACGATATACTACTGGGGTGATAAAAAAAAACGTAAAGTTTAAAACATAGTATTATTGGTTAGTAACCGATCATAATCCTATAGAGTTTTTTTTCTGTTTGTGAATCAGCTGGAGTGGACAATGACCACAATAAGATTAGTATCACCGTAGATAGAATAATTTAAACAAAAGTGTTGTAAAACTCTCAAAAGATTTTGCAACAATCTGTGTAGCTCAGCGAGCTGTTGTTCTAAACGTGTTGGCTCAGTAGAGGGGTTAAGAGTGCGTAACAGTAAACACCACAAATATCCCCGAACTGTGAACTTTTCCATCCCCAAAATGGTACAGAGTAGTGTCGTAATGGTTGTGTTAACGATTCTCTCCACTGAAACTCACGACCATAATCCAGCGGTTTGACATACGTCTTCTGTTCCATAAACCTCTGGCAAAGTTTCAATTCACCAATTTTGTAAAGTGAACCGTGATTAGGCTAATTTTCTAATTGTATCTTACATTCTCATGTGTGTGTTTTTGTATATAGATATATATATATGACGGTAGTACACACACAGTGTAGTGTATAGTTGTGTAATAGACATTTCGAGTCTATATTTGAGTTCTTTCCTGAGATATAGTTGCAAAAAGACAGACGGGAAGGAAATTTTTCGAATGATAAGACTTCGAATATCTCAATTCAGAAAATGAAATATTGGGTCTTAAAGAGCTGTTCTTTAACCTATGGTCCCTTATTGGCATGAAGTACTTTACACATTTCACTGCAATTGAGTTAAAACAATTTTGGTAAAGTGGAAATGTTACTTACTTAACAAAAAAAACAAAACACATTTT
>NW_025787972.1:0-10455 GCF_021130785.1 Homalodisca vitripennis
TTTATAATTTTATTCCTTTTACTAGATTTTAAAACTCAGATTGTCACATACTTTGAGAGAAAGACTCGCCCAAGTGCTAAGGTTTTGACACCAAGGACACGACAATGGAGTGCTGAGAAGGAAACAAATGAGATGTCATGAGCACGAACGTGATAAAATGTTTTACAAGTCCACGCCATCAGTCAGAGGTGATCCACTTGGTCCCAGGATTATATTTAATGGTGGATTTCTGGCGAAGAAAATAGCCTCGTAAAGACTTTATAATCCGCTTATGTTCAACCCTTTATCTTATCTTTTAAAGCGATAGACCACGCATGAACCTATAAACACTTTAAACAAAGCTATATAAAACATAAGTCTATGTAACTGTAGTGACACGAATTTGTAACTACAAGTCATATTATTTAAAGCAATTTTCATAACTTTTGATATATTCGCCGAAATAAATACACGCGCGCGCACGCACACATATATTTATATACATTATACATATATATATATATATATATATATATATATATATATATATACATTTTAAACATAAAATATATATATATATATATACATTTTACATATATATATACATTATACATATATATATATATAATATATATATATAATATATATATATATATAAAACCAGTAAATTTTGTATCTTTTTTCAGTGTACGCTGCGTAATATGGAAAATATGTGACTGAAATGAACGATATGTCCGAGAATTTTGAGATTCGTAAAGCACAATCATGGGGGTCTGCTCATCTCAGAGAAAAAAAACATAATAAGGTTCGACTCAGTGTTACGTTTCAGTATACAGGGTGAGTCAGAAATATGGTAAAATATTTTAAGACGGGATTCTAGAGCTAAAAATAAGAAAAAAATGTTATATCAGGTAGGTCCGGAAACGCTCCATTACTGAGTAATGGCTGGCGAAAGATTTTGCTTTGTTTTCAGTTCACCTTGTGAAATTAAGTGATTCTGAAAGGTTTTGTTCTTACTTTTTTAACTCAAATAAGATGGATGTGTAAAGAAAATCACCTGAAAAATCAAATAAAACCACTCTAGAGGTTGTAGTGTGAACAGTTTTGAGAAAAAGTATGAAATTTGCCAAAAATCCTAATAACAAAAATACCGTCTTAAATGTTTGATGTCGAATAACATTGTTAAATGACCAATAAAAAATTGTTTTTCCTAATACAGATTGTAAAGAATTTAATTCTGAAAACAACCATAATAAACAAAGTTAACTAAATGTGTAAAAAAGTTATGATATTGACTCCTCACGTATCACACTACACAGCAAACGTTTGCTGTTTTATAATAAGGAATGAGTATCTGATTGGTAACAGCTAGTAATAATTAATTGTTTAAACAACAACTGTTTAAACATTTTAAATAATAAATATTTAGCTGGGCATTTATTATTAGATGACATAATATGTCACCTCATTGTTGAAAAAAACAACAAACTGTAAAGATACTATGTGCTTGTGTTAAGTATTTTAACTAGTTATTTCCATCCATTTTATTAGTGATGTTGTGTTTGTGTGTTTCATTTATTAAAAATGGAAGGTAATATTGATGTGTATTCAAACTTGATTAGCAGACATGCATTTTAATGTATGGTTTGGAACGCTGTAATAGTACTTCAGCAAGACGTCTGTCTAGCAAAAGAACTTTCCTAACCGCAGGTGTCAAAGCGCTAGAAATTTTTGCCACTATTCATCAACGCCTATCTGAAACAGGTTCTTTGAAGTCTTCGGAGCATAGTAATGCAGGCATCGTCCGATCATGTAGGACTATTGAATTAGAAGAGTTGGTTCTTAATAAAATTTATGGATTATCATGAAAAGCGCACTAGAGAATTGTCACTACAGTTCAATGTCAGCCAATCAAGTATTCGGAGAATACTACACGAGTACCAGTTACACCCATACCACTTCCAGCATGTCCAAGCTACTCCATGTTTCAGCAATCTTTTGCCGCAAGACTACGCTCCCCATGTTGTTTTTGTCGATGGCTTCTGTTAAATGTGCTGATCCAACTTTTTGAATATAATTTTGTTTACCAATGAGGCTCACTTTACAAGAACGCTATCATTAACTTCCATAACAACCACATTTGGGCAGACAGAAATCCTCATGCTATCAAACCTAATCGCCCGCAACATCAGTTTTTCAGTAAATGTTTGGGATGGAATCTTAGCAGATCATTTCTCGTATTCGTGCTTCCTCCCAGGCTTAATGGCGTGGTGTACTTGAACTTTTTAAGAGACGAGCTACCTAACCTGCTTGATGATGTACCTCTGCATATGCGCCAAAACATGTGGTTTATGCATGACGGGGCACCTACGCACTACTCTCTGGCTGTTCGTGGACACCTAAATGAGAGTTTCACAAATCAATCGATAGGCCGAGGTGGACCAGTTTCATGGCCAGCAAGATCACCGGACTTAAATCCTTTGGACTTTTTTACCTTTGGGGACATTTAAAAACATTAGTTTACTCTTCCCCAATAGATACCACTAAAGAACTCCGATTAAACATTTATAATGGAATAGAAACCATTAAGCAGACACCTGGAGTTTTTGAATGCATCCGAAACTTGATGAGAAGACGCCTAAACGCGTGCATTTTGAACAATGGAGGTCATTTAGAGCATCCTTTTTAATCTTCCGGTGAGACTAAAAGCAATGGTAGATGTTTATTGTATTTAGAAATAAAATTTTTTAATTAAAAATGTTTAATTTTTCACCAGCTGTTACCAATCAGATACTCATTCCTTATTATAAAACAGCAAACGTTTGCTGTGTAAATGTGATACGAGAGGAGTAAATATCATAACTTTTTTACACATTTAGTTAACTTTGTTTATTATGGTTGTTTTCAGAATTAAATTCTCTACAATCTGTATTAGGAAAAACAATTTGGTTTATTGGTCATTTAACAATGTTATTCGACATCAAACATTTAAGACGGTATTTTGTTATTAGATTTTTGGCAAATTTCATACTTTTTCTCAAAAACTGTTCACACTACAACCTCTAGAGTGGTTTTATTTGATTTTTTCAGGTGATTTTCTTTACACATCCATCTTATTTGAGTTAAAAAGTAAGAACAAAACCTTTCAGAATCACTTAATTTCACAAGGTGAACTGAAAACAAAGCAAAATCTTTCGCCAGCCATTACTCAGTAATGGAGCGTTTCCGGACCTACCTTTATATAACATTTTTTTCTTATTTTTAGCTCTAGAATCACGTCTTAAAATATTTTACCATATTTCTGACTCACCTGTATATGAGTGCACATAAATATATATATATATATATATATATATATATATATATATATATATATATATATATTTACTATTTATAGTACTACGATAACATATATGCCACGGGGTATCTATTTGGATTGCCTTTGCAACATTTTTATTAATATATAAACATTGAATATGTTAATTAAGTTAATGCATTGAAAAATCATGGCATCTCAAAGTACTAGTATGGTTCAGTCCGTCTATATCTTCTTGACTTCATCATACATTTTCTACATGTTCCAATATTGATTCCCTATAAGTTTGTTTGTTTAAAACTAAATATTATAGAGGATAAAAATAGTTCAATACTTTTGTGTAACCTTATCTTTTTTAGACAGTTAATAGCAATAAACCCATTAAATACAAATAATTTACTGCAACAACAACGAAGACATGATATCCTTTACAATTTCCTACATTGTTAAAATATCAGATGACAAAGTGACATTGAGATTGGACACTGATCTAAGAAGACAATGATAAAAGCGATTAGAGAAGATTAATCTGAGACAAAGGGTCTTGCTAAGACAGTATGCGGGTATCTTCAAGTGTTGGGGAGATATAAAGCCAAAATGAGATCTTGGATTATTGACATTTAATCGTAAGAAAGTATTGAAAATAAGGGAAATATTCTTATTTAAAGTTTGCTGTATGATTTTAAGTTCACAAAATTACAATAATGGCACAATAAAACATACACATGTATATGCACACATTTTATATATTATTGTTGTAGATTAAATATAAAAGAGGTCATAGTGTCAGGCCTCAATAAATCATTTCTTATATTTCATCTGTTTCAGTTCTTATTTTTTATTTCTTAAACGGTGAAAATGTTGGTACATTTGATAATATAAATGAGGTATATATATATATATATTGTATATATATATATATATATAATATATATATACAATATATATAATATATATAATATATATATATATATACAGGGTGGTATATATATATATATATATATAATACGCTAATATTTTTAATTTTTAATCTTCTCAGATAAAACATTTCTCACATTACAAATAAAGATTATTTTCCAGTCTTTCTTTATGGAAATTGATAATGAACAAGGGTGAACGACATTTATCATATTAAAAATCACTGTAATATCTTACAACTTAACATTTAAATAACATAGGTTTTTGGCTGAGCTTCACTAGAGAGGCTGGAAAAAATTTGTTTATATCTGTCAACCTAGCCGAACGATTAATCGAAACCGATTTTACCTATATATTTGAAATTTTCTTGAAGCTTAATTTATAGATAACTGCGTTTTATAATGGTTCATGCAACTCTACGTGTTTTGGATGAGCGTTACTGAACATTTTTACATTTTTCTTTTGGGTAATCATGAAGGCAACGACAGAATAGATGAAGAAATAAATTTGTAAATAATCTGAGTTGAATCATATGAGATTTTAACATGTTAAATATTGAAGATTGTAGATTTTTCAAATGGTAAAAATAAAATTCAGTGGAAGTTTTTCATTGACTTAACAGTCCAAAAACCAGTGCCTAGCTTTGTTCTTAGCCCACTCTTACGTTGTAGTATCCTCCTAGTATCCTCCCTACCTCAACTGAACTTTTATTATTTAGACGCTGTTATGAAACATAACTCAATGACTAAAAAATGTGAAAGAAGAATTATGTGGCAAGAATGTATCTCGAGAAAGATTTAGACAGTAAATTTTAAATTTTCCAAGGAACTTCATGATTTTTATGATTGGTGCATGTCTAGCCTTGGAATTTAGCTGAGCTCATGGAAACCATTATTCACAAGGCTGGTAAAATTTCTCAATTGTATGATGAATAAATGTGTGATTCCTGTATGATATCTGGCTCCCTATCTATCTCCACGACACCTATAATTTGAAATGAGCCATAGACTTTAAATTTTGCATACAAGCTTACCGAACGTCTTACGCGACACGTGTTGTGGGTGTTGTGGCATACTCCTACCTTGTAACTAATTTATGTATCACAGTAAAAAATTAATTAATTAATCAAAGCACTAGTTACACCTACTTTAAAAGGACTTTCACTATGGAAATCAAAGTTAGCAAAGCTTTCCCAAGAGAAAAAAATAATAAAAGAAATACTGCTTGAGAATAATTAACAGCTCTCTTTCCACCGAGAGTATTGTATTTCCTGCACTAAGTTCTCGGGAGTAAATATATTTTGAGATTAACAGTATATGTTGAATTGGAAAAGGAGAACTTGCCTTTCTTAACGAATGGTCTTTTTTAATACAATGTTACACAACACACACATACACACGCACGCGTGTATATTACTCATAAAATATCTGGTAATGTAAACGTGTGTATGCTTACGTCAAGTTTGTTAGGTGTTGTTTAAGCAAGGAATCTCATTATTTCAATAGAACTATTATAAAGTTGTGTATTTCTTTACAGTAATAAGGAAACGTATGTTTTAGGTATAAAAATTGTTATGTTATGAATTTGCTACGTGCAAATAATTCAAATAATTCACTTTTTAATAAATAAAGATTTAATTTAGCATAACATATTTCTTAGTTGCAATATAGCAACTCTTTATATCTATTACATCATACCTTATCACAGCATCTTGCATTAAAGTTTGAAGGCAATATTTATGTGGTCTAAAATAAGATATTAGAATTATATTAAGTAAATTGTGTGAACTAAATTTTTATCCATTTAGCCCACCACGCCTTTGCACTGTTCGTCGGCTAGACATTCGAGTATCTTTCCTTATATTGATACCCTAGGTTACATCATTATCACTTTGTGGAAGTTAAATAGCTTTCACTGTATTAAAATTTCTGTGGTCAACATGAAATATTGCAGGGCAAAATTAAAGGGGCCTAAAAGGAAAGTACTCTCTCTCCTTAAAAAGTTTAAAGATAGAGTGTTTCATAATATGTATTTAATGACCAAACACACTTCAGTGGTGGTAAGATATAGCAGGGTTGCTATGTAAAGCGAGGTGTGTAGGAGGATTATCTTAGGTCATCGATCTCTAGAGGCTTGACGACGTGGACTACAAGGCTGAGAGACGCTTAACACACGTTTTACAATTATTTGAGAAAATTGAATAGTAAATGTATTAGTAAAATTTAAAATTCGGGATTTAATATCGTTAAAGCTAAATTGATTCTTCAATGCAGACATTTTTCAATTCACTACTGCAGTCTTCTTTGTCAGAAAATTAACAGATACAATTACAGCTTATATACCCTGTCTTTTATTACCTTAAACACTAGTGATTTTTATACACCCATAACAATTCTTATTTGTAGGAAAAGATCATTAATAAAAATACCCGTACCATTTGTGCATTTTGCAGAATACTACCATACTATTATTTATCAACTTTCTCTACAAATGTTGCAGATTTTTAATTTAATTTTACATAAAATATACTACATTATTATACAAGTGCATCTAAAAAGTATTTATTACATCATGTAAATAAGACACAAAAAGTCTTGCTATATGAAAAACTTCAAAGCTTTGATTATAGTATAAATTAAACAGTTACTAATTTTAATTGTAACTGTACGATTGCCTCACTAATATAGCATATTAAAACTATCTAATTTTCAGTGTAGCGCACATTTAGGTACAAATGATGAGTTTTTAACAAACATGTTAATAACGGAAAATCTTGTTATGAACTTTAAATTATCATCAGTAACAAGGTAGGTACCAATTTCATCGTTAGACATTTGCTGTTATAGAACTCATTCTTGTATTTGTAGAAATGAAGTTTCATGCAAATTATAACGTATCAAGATGAAAGATGTATCGAGTTAGCTTTTGCCACATGAATAATACTTGATATAAGATTCACACTTTCGTTCTTGAAGTTAAGTTTCATAGTAGTGTTTGAATAAAAAAAGTTGCGGTAAACTAGAAACTATTTACCGCAAAAGTGCGCTAGAATCAAATATTTTTACCGACTTCGAACATTAATTTTCATTCTCTATTTTTATTTTTACTCTATGCATAAAAACGTCTCATACTGAACTATCATATGATTGTACTAAGTTTGCTTAAGACTTTCTTTATTTTGCTATTTTCTCGTTGAAGGTGTTTGCTGTCACTCAGCCATATTCCATGGAGTGTAATGCACAATTATTAAACACTGTCAGAAATGCAAAAAATGCATTCAGAGGTATTTTATTCAAACAACACAATTTTTGTATGAGACAGGCCATCTAAAAACTGGAAAAATGTGGATTTTAGAATTTATATCACTGCCAAAGTTGGTTGAATCATCTACTTGTGGGTTTGGATTCGTCTGCAAGATTAAACGAGTAGAAGAGTAACATTTTGCATCGCGATATTTGTGTTCTTTCGCCAAATTAATATTTCAGAATTCGGTATAATTTTAATATTATTTAATCATCGGCATTACAAAGTTTTATTGTCTATTTGCATTTTTGTAGTTCAATCTGGGTACAAGGTGTATGAATTAAGGAAAAACACAATTTTGGAGCGTGAGCTTATAAATTCGTTAAGAGGTAAGTGTAATAATATTGCAAGCATGATCCATCTAATATGGTAGTACGCTGTATACAGTCATGTAATCTTCGTATTTGAATCGTTAAAGTATTGATTTATTATGTAGAAAACCCGGTTTAAATTCCATTTCATGTAAAGTAGGACCAGTAAAAGTTTTTTTATATTAATATCGTTCTCATGACTATAATTATTTCAAATAAAACCATTAATACCAAAATCCATTAAGTTCAACTTAATTTCAAATTTAATGCTACTTGGAAAGTATGGTTTCACAGAATATTTACTATAGACACGTGACTAATCGACATGTTCTCCGAGGTAGACCGTATTATTCTAATTTTGCTGATATATCCTTACAGGCATGTTTTTCCGGCCTATATAACCTCCGCTGATTTCAATGTTGTTCACTTGCCTCAGGACACATAGAGTATATAATAACATGAATATAAATTTTAGCATTACAATATATTAGTTATGCAGCTTTAAATTTCCATGAAATTATTATTCAATTACTAGCTCTACTTTTATTTTACGCTAGCGGACCACAAATAGATTCAGCGTTTGTCATGTTATAGACCTTTTAAAGTCACTATCTTGGTCGTGCAACTTTGTAAACAGTGTTAATTTTTAACACAGGTTCAAATTTAGTGGGTTTAGTTATTTAACGCGGCCGGCATCTGCTCGTTTGAACCGCAATCCGCCAGACCGTCCTGGGTAAACTATTTTAGCTGTATTTTTTAGTTTGTGGTCTCCTTTCAGATTCGGGTATCTAAAGTTTTTGATCCAAGAATACAAAACAGTGGCCCATAAATATTACGTAAGTTCTAACATGCGCAGTCAAAGCCTGAGTGGTCAGACTGCCTCTCAGACACTGACTATATTTTCAATATGCATTTACTAGTTGTGCTTAGTATAGATAATATTATTAAATTAATATTATTTTAAATACTAGCATATATGTCTGAAAATTTTACACACCGAAATAGGTACGTGTAAGTTTTAGTCATCTGTGTCATTTCAAAATAAAGGTATGCCAATGTGAAATGCTAAAAAAGGAGTAAATATATACCACCCGAAAACTTGATTACTAAATGTGTCACCCAATACATAAAATCATGGAACAAAATTTCTTCTATTAAGAAATCCTATATTTTTATCTAACTAAGTACTTTAGCTCATGACACATGGTAGCTGTCTAACCAATATTATGAAGTTTATAACGAGACAATGAAACAACAGCATAATATGTATTTTCATTTACTAAAAAACATATTTAACTCTCAACGCATCTACCATTTGGTTTCACGAATGCGATTCATGAATAACAATTAAGTAAAATATCAACAACCAAAGTTCCAGCAATGCCTAAAAAGTACAATATGTAACAATGAATATTATAAGGAATGTAAACAACAGCACTTTGTAAAACAAGAAACAAGAGATTTATTCAGTAGTAAAAATAAATTTGATAAAATAAAATAAAATAAAAGTATAAAATAAAATATATTAAAGTACAACAATATATACACTATGAATGATAACAATGTAAAATAGAATAATATAGATCAACATTTCCTAAACTATCCTATAATATAAAAATATTTGTACTGTAAAATGATATATGAGTAATAAACATAAAAAAAATTATTGTTCATTATCATATATTATGAAAGGAAGATGTATATTATTATAAATATGACTGTTGAAAAGCCAGCATCACATTTAATCATTATTATTTCAGTCAGCTTCACTACGTATTCAAAGTAATCTGCAGCAAACACGGAGACTGTATTTTCTACCTCGACCAGTCAGACTGATTGAAAGGGACAACTAGAACAATGCCCCCTTTTGGAGAAGTGGAATGAATTATTTTGAAAGCGAGGAACCTTTGAAATGGTTGCTACATCATACAGCTTGCCGCTATTTCCTTCTCGTCTCCAACAAAACTTTGTTGGAGTACAGAATTAACTTATTATATTGGCTGAATATTAGGAAAGCCTATTACTCGAAGACCTGGAACAATTTTCACGTCTGTCTGTGTGTCTATCTGTCTATCTGTCCCCGTGAAATTTCAAGTACGAACTTACCTATAGACTCAAAGTTTTGCATGATAATCGATTTCTACATAGGCAGTATCCAGTTTGGAATTGACTAAGAGTTAACGAACACTGTTACATTGATCTTATGGTTAACAATGTTGGCATCGAGAAAATAGAAGAATATATAAATTTTCAATCAAACTCAATACACTCATAAGAAGTTAAACATTTGATATATTAACACCTGTAGTCTAACTATCCCAAAACATAATTTTACAGTGTTGTATAATTTTATTATTTAAACATTTATATGAAAAACAATGTAATGAAAAAAATGTGAAGGCATCTTGTAGCAAGATATGCTGAAGAAGATTTTAAATGTGTACTTTAAGTTTTGCACAAATTCTATGATCAAACTCATTTGCGTAATTTTTGTGTGAAACTCTTTTTTTATTACTGCGCTTCTCCTATCCGTCCGCAGGACATGTCAAGAATGAAATGGGCTGTATATTTTAAAGTATGCATGCACTCTTAGCAAAGCCTGTTACGACACGTAGTGTGGCGTAGGCC
>NW_025787973.1:0-12693 GCF_021130785.1 Homalodisca vitripennis
TTGTATTGGATGTATTTGGTGAAGGCCACCCACTTTGTATTTTTCCATTTGGGTTGTAACCTAGATTTCTACTATCTTTCTGCAGATCCATGGGTAATGAGACAGCTTTCGTAGTCTATCTTTTCCAACATGTTAGTTTCCATATGAGTTTCTTGGGTCACGAGGATAGTGTCTTGTGGCTATGGAGATATGCTTTAGATTTACTCTCTCAGCACTGATGGTTTTCAAATACATATTTGTGACGTGAAAACCCCCCCAGTAGAAGAGTATAAGAATGGTTTTCTTGAGATAGTGAGAGATGAGTATTTATTTCAGTGCAAACTAGAGTTTCCCTCTTCCTTCCTCTCCCAATATAGTTATAAATATGATAGCTAAGTTCAGGCATTTGTTATAAAAATAATTTGCATAGTGAATATGGGAAAATCAGCTTGTGTCCAGTAAAAGGAGCCCATTCTTCCAATAGAAGGTTTTAGGTCGTCTCACTTAGGTAAGTGTCTACCTTATTATATAAACATATCACTACATCTTTTTCTTCAACTGACAATTTTTCTTAGAATATAAGAATTATATAGAAGATGGAAAATAGCTTTTAAGTAATTCTTCATTAAAATTTTTTAAATGTTGAGTCTTTTGTTAATATCTTATTCTTGTTTGAGGAAGCAGATATTTATATGTATAGATCACAGTTATGTTTGCATTATATTTATTTCGACTTAGGAGAATAAAAACTCTTGTTACAATTTCTTATTACAATTCTTATTCAGCATAAGCAAAGCAGGAGCCTTTGAGGCCAGTTTTGAAAAATTATTTTACAGGATTTTCTCACTGTATTAAAACTTTGCCAAATGATTTTTCAGGTGGAAATAAATCAGAAATATGATACGAATTAATAGTCTTACATTAGATTTACTGATTGTCTGCCTGTTTTTTATATTTTATTTATATACTGTATTATATTCAGAGAACATTAAGGTATCAAAGTAGTACACATACAAAATGTTCTTTGTATAACTCAAAATATGTATTTTCTATGAAAAATTTTTATGTGTAGTAAAACCATGGCTTACTTTTGCATGATTATTCTACATTCTATTTTAAACTATGACTAATTATAACAACAGGAGTATTGACGGTTTTGCTTAACACACTCCCTCCACATAAATATCACACTAATCGAGTTAGGAAAGTTTACATACCAAAGCATAATCAGCTGATTATTAGTTTTAACAAGGTGAAACATCAGATTATTGTTGTTGTTTAACACACTATTTAGTAAAATAACTAAATTTGTTGGACGGTGTTTCTTTGTTGTGTAGGCCTGAGGAATCATAAATAATGTGATGGCTGTGTATCTTGAGACTCCAGAATCATAGCACCCGCTTACAACTGCAGGTCCAAAGCTTCTTACCAGTAGGAATAGGAATACTTATTAATTTAATTGAAATAATTAAAATTAGCTGTTGTTTGTTCTCAATGAAACTTAAAGATCTCTTAAAAACTATGTTTAATTGTCTACACACATACATAAAGCTCCATTATTCTGAAAACCATAGATTCATGTAAGTTAGAATAACAATGCATGTGTACATGTTTGTATGTCTAGATAGCACACATAAAAAATGTTACTTTGATGCTAATGGCGTAAGAGTATGCTGGCACAGTAATTTTTCAAACCCTTGTTCATTGTAACAGTTTAGGATTGATTACAGAACACTTCTACATTTGCCAAGTTTAAAACTAACTCAAATTCGTAGAGTAATGATCAACTTGATTTGTCGAATACACGCTGGTTTTTGGCTTCAGGGATGTTATAGGTTATGTATTGCTTTCCTACATATCAGGCCACTTGAAACGTACTGAGGGGTCCATCGCTTCTACAGATGTGATTCTATCAGTAAGGTTGGTCCAAGGTCCCCAATAAGGAAGGGTGAAAAGAAAATAATTACTCCAGAAGGCCTGGGGATCCACGAATTATTATTTTAGAAGCTGGATAGCTGAATTCAGCCCAAAAGTGTAGCCTGTAGGTAAAGTAACATATTTAGTGATTGCCAGGCAAGAACAGAACTCCTCAAACCTTTCCCCACACGGCTGAGTTTGTCAGCGCTATCAAAAATGCAGCGTATTACCAAGCTTCGTGGTAGTAGGCCTTTCCACAGTACAAAGTTTCAAGTACACACTCACAACTCTTTGCACAAAATGGATGAAGCTCTCAAGTAAATTACATGAAAAAATTGATTATGAGCGGTAGGTTTCGGGAGAGGATAAAAGTGAAAGGAGCAAATAAATTTTCAAAAAAATTAAGTAGGGCGCATGACTTGTAGAAAAACGGGAAGGTGAGGATGGAGAAGTCGCTTACCTTATTTAAAAAACAAAAATTAGTGGAGATGAGGTACATTTTTTATGTTTTCAGGATGTCACACAGCTCTTTCTATATATTGCATATTGTAGGAATAAGTTGAATTCCTTGGACGGATACGCTTAACTTTTAAAAAATTGGTCTTATAGCTATTAAAACCAAAATTCCGAGCTATAATGATGATTGGTCCGGAGGCGTCTGAAAACAGGAGAAATATCGGAAGGATTATAAAACGAAATGTGACGTAGTTAGACTGGAGCCAGACTGACGTGCTGCTTAGCGCCGGATGAGAACCAGTTGTCTAGTGTGGGTGACGTAAACAGGAGATGCAGATAATTAATATTTTTGTTAGACTGTTACGCGACTTAGTGGTTCGGCGATCTGGGACTGGATGGGTATGAATCAAGTTAAAAGCGCTTCCACGAAGGTCGTACAAAAACAGGGATCAAAGGGCAGGTTCATTTTTCGAACCACTACGTTTTATGACTGTTTTTGATTGGGTTCGAAAAGAATGCTGATGTGAGACATTGGACAGCTGTTAAACACTCATTATGAAAATCCTGAGTTTCAGAAAGCAATTTGCATTGATAATTATCTCAAACTCCCTATTCCCACAGGATCCAACGGAACGCCAAGCGGCTCGGGGTTTGTCAACTGTGTTTTGGAAAGAAAAATTCGGTACCTGTCACCATTTCAAGGTTATCTTCAATGTTGCATCCTTCATGAAAATGGTCTTTTACATCTTGCCGTTTGTGATAGCGATTAGTTATCTCTGTGGTGGATTTTTTTTTATCAAAAATAAAGAGTCCCCTGGATTGTGTTTATCTACTCAAAGGCAAACAGAGTTTGATGTTTTATCGCGCAGATTTTAAAATGTGGGTGAATATATGTATTCTGTCTCTTATCCTGTACCTTTCAAGACCAGTAATCGGAATGCAGCGTTAATACAACTCGGTGCTTCCTAGTAGCAGTGCTACCAACCACATAAAACATTTTGTTTTCTTTTAGGATTTAAATTACAGGTCATAAATTTACTGTAAAAACCTTTTACTCAACCTGAAACTTACAATTTAAACTAAGTTTTTAATTTCTGGATATAATGCTATATTTGGGACATATGTCATATTTTTAGATTTGCACATTCGTGTCTGTCATATTTTAGATAAGTAACCTACGATTCCTTATATTTTGAAAGTTATTAATATTTTTAAAGCTTAAGTCAAATACAGCCACCTCTAATTTATTACTGGCACATACTGCGTAACAGTCTTCCGTATACCGTACACAAACTCCACAAGCGACACGGGCCGTTTGAGGTCGTTGGGTTTACCGGTATGGTTTAATCCTTAATTTAAATTCCTCTTTTTCTATTTTTTTATGGAACTACTCTCGTTTGACTACTGTCCAATCAATGCTGCCCTCGTCTTCTGCCATTTTTGCACAACCAATCACATACCTGGGTCAAACGAATAGTGCTATGAGGACCACTACTTGGTGAGACGCGCGTTTGATACTTGAATTTGGTTTGTTAACTAAGTCAGGAGCTGAGTCCATTATTTTAGGTTAACTTCCTTTATTTCCTTAATTGACTGTTTGCACTGAACTATGTCTTATATGCAAAAGTATTTCATACATATTAAAAATATTGATCATGTTGGTGTCTACATTAATTAATTTTTTTATGTTTAGTTTTAATATTCAATTCCGTTGAATTCAATATTGTAAACTTCGTTGTAAAATATAGGTATTAGTCTATTATTAACGAAGCGAATTAATACTAATAGAAGGTGGATCATACTCGCTCTGCCAGCCAACGTTTAAAACAACCGACAACTCGATCCGTGAAAGTGTCGATAATTAACAGTCTAGTGATAACTAGTAGCATTACCGGATATTCATTTTGTCTAACAACTGCTGTCAATACTTCACGTGGTAGTTAAAATCTCCTTGCACAACATTCCAGTGTGCGAGTCGTCAACATCACGTTTGATAAAGATCGTACTTGCTATAAAGTAGTGTTAGGCCTATTTTGTTAATCAGCTGTTAGTAGGCCTGTAATTTTTGGCTTTTCTATAAAGTACATTAAAAGGGTCATAGTCTAGATTAGACTAAACGAAGTGTACAAAAATGACAACACTGACAGAAACCATTCGTCATGTTGAAAGGTGCAAGAAAAGGAAAAATTAAGGGAGCTCCCTGTACGAAGAGTCGATTCGACACACGAATTTTCCGTCGTGCTTGCAGCCCTCCAAAAGTTAATGGTCTTGAGGCCATATATAACTTATGTACGTAAGTCTATAACTATTTATTATCTGTGATTCTAGTTTCAAAAGAGTTTGTTACCCGGCAAAAATGGTCGAATACAGCAGTGGCTACTATTGTTATTTAACTCTCCAAGCGTCCATCATCAATATTTTTGACGACTCTGACTTTCACTAAACGTCATCAAAAGTTTTGATGATAAACCATTCCTTTCTATAACTCATTTCCCACGCTAATATCCATCAAATCGCTTTATAACCTATACAGTTTGAGAGTCCATGAATGTTTCTTTATGTTTAGTGGTCTTTCGATTTTTCGTTACTCTGTAGCAAACATATTAAAGCCTACACCATTTTTATCAACTATTGTTTCCAGCGAAGTATGTTTGCATTGTTGTTGCTCAGATACAAACGTGTATGGCTAAGTTTTACTGTTTACTGTTGATTTTGTCCTTGTTTTCATTTCAATTTGTTGTTATGTATTTACTAATTGTTAGAAATGATATTATTTCGTTTTGCAAAATATGATTGACGCTCGGAGGGTTAATGTTTCATACCTTGTTCCGCCATTTTAAAACCAAACAAGACTAGATATTATTACAATTTGATAATATTTCAAATGCGAATTCTGAAATTGATGCACTTAAGACACATAATAGGAATATTCATTTAACCAGTTTTAGGATTGGTTTACAGAACAACGACCTCTACCCCGCTTGACATTTACCAAGTTAAACTGTTAATTTAACCTCAATTCCGTTAGGTAAGATAAATGGTCCCACCTGATTTGTCCACACGACGCTGATTTTTGCCTTCATGGATTTTGTTATAGGATGTTCGCTTTCTAAATCACCTGGTCTCCCACTAGGGCGGCGTATTGGAGGTGTCACAGCATTCTATAGATTCGGAGTCCCTCTCAGTAGTAAGGGAATGGCAAAAGCTCTCAGTAAGGAAAGATGAAAAGGAAAAGATAAAAAAAAAAAAAAAAATAAAAAAAAAAAATAAAAAAAAAAAAAAAAAAAAAAAAAAAAAAAAAAAAAAAAAAAAAGAATACTCCCTGCAGAATCTTTGTCTCCACTGATATAGTTTTAGGAAGCTGGGTAGCTGACCAGCATAAAGTTAGCCTTGGTAAAGTAACCTCATATTTAGTGATTAGCCAGCATGACATGAAATCGCAAACCTTTTCCCACAAAGCACTGGTTTTAGCCAGCGCTACGAAAAAAAATTTAACAGCATCTGCGACCAAACTCCCGTGGAACTAAGGTCTTTAGGTGGGATTTAACGAAAACATTCACAAACAGTTAACACAAACAACGTGTACATAATTAGAGGAAAGTTCTCAAGGAATGTGATTTATTGTCTCATAATTTGATCTAATTTATATGAATGTAATTAATGCAGTTGTATGTACTGTACAAAATGTAAAAGATTAGCGCGCTGCACTGGAGCGTCTTGCAGAACAGGCTATACGCTTATCTTTCAAATAATTCTCAATCATAGCTCCACGTTTTCAGAGATATTCATGTGGAAGAGACAGAGACAGACAGATGACGAGAAATTTGTCTTTTATTCCACGATTCGTAAAGATTTTTGTGCCGACGCTCAGGTCCAATTAAAATAATGACGTCACAAGGTTCTTGTCGATTAATTTTTCCCCTGGTCGAAAGACTAAACCGGCCACCCTCTATTTGAGGGAAATATTCACACACTAAACCAGAGGTCCATTACGGCCCTTGTGGAACTACAACAAGGTAATTACGTGGCAGGGTTTCCCTATGTGTGTAGGTCGTATTAAGTATTCCTTTAAGTGACTAAGAACAATACTCTAAAAGTAAAATGAAAAGATAATCAATCGAAGTGACACAATTTCGGTAAAACTGTTCATTTTAGATCGATGGACTTGAAGCGTTTGCAGTTACAATGAAATTAAATTTGCAACAAATTACGATTATAATAATATTGATATGACAACATTATATTTGTTTGTAGTGCAACGTACGCCATCCAAAACTTGCTATTCAGATCGAACACTGCTCTTATTGTAAAGCACGTAAAACATATTCTTCTTACAAGAATTTAGCAATAGCACAAAGACGGTTGTTAACTATTCACTCTGTACGAATATTTTATCAACATGCCTCAGTTAATTTTTCTTACGGTTGATAATCGATATAAGTACAGTTTTTTGCGTTTGTTTGATTATTACAATCATATGCCATTTTTTTCAGCACTTCATGTTGGGGTTTTGTTAAAGACATAAATGTTTAGATACAGAGTAATTTAAATTAAAATCTATCATTCGGTTCTTGTAGAATGCTGAGAATTAAATTGTTTTTTGAGCATCATAGAATTTAAAAAGAAGACGACAATCTCTGGATCAAATTTAATGAGTTTATCTACTGTAGATGGTTGACCTGCATGAACATGTGAAACATGTTTGCTCTTGAAGTTCATCTGGTGTTTATGTCCTGCGTAGGCTAACACAATGATGTTGCTTTAAAGTAAATTATGTTGGAGGACAGGCGCATCCCTCTTTTGGCCTGTGAATCATACCTTTTTTGGAGTTGTGCCTCGAATACATTTGAGTAATTTTCTGACCTAGAAAAGATAAGTGGGAAGTATGTTCAAATTAGAATTTGAGATTCCTGACAGAATATCTTTAAGAGTTATTTTTAGTTGCTGATTTCTTCTTGTGTATTTTTGAGGTTATTCTGTATCAAATGTGTTTAGTTTAAGGTAGGGATATTCACTCAAAATGGGTCAGGTATAACTCAAACAACATGCAAGATTAGATTCGAGATTCCTTGATGCTCTACTTTCAAAAGTTGGCGTCACTCTAATCAGGAGGCCTTCAGAAGACATGAAATAGATAGATGACTTTAATCTGTCTAAAGATCAATCAAGACTTTTATTGATGTTAAATAATGTTCATTCGGTGGGCGGATGCATGGAACGTCGCTGGGACAAGTGAAAGAATCTGTGAAAAAATAATGTATAAGTGAATGTGAAAAAGAGATAATTATATGACGGGGTTGCTATGCCCTGCAAGCATATGTCAACAGCAAATAACAATGTATTGTATTGGTTACACATCCAGTATTTTTCCTTGTTGTTAAAATCTTTAAATATAGTCCACCAGCGTTTTACTGGCGTCAAATAATAGGTGTTATGACGTGAAAAATGTGAAGAATGAGTGAGATGCACTGCGTAGTATTGTTACTTAAATGATCTGTAGAAAGATCCATTAATTAATAACCTACAGTTTAATGTGAAGTCTGAAACACAATGAGGCCGAGGCCTTATTGATGATAAAAAAATGGTGATAATTTGATCTGGATATTCAAATAAACTTATTTCGAAATTGGAGTGCGCCTTAAAACTCTGAGCCATAAATATTATTAATACAATACTCGTATATTAATTGACATTATCTTTATGGAGGGGATATGTTTTAAAGGTCTACATTTCCCAAGGCAATCGACGATTACTACTGTTAGAATCCTCTGTAGATACCGGTAATTGAGAATCACTGATGTAAACAACTAAGAAGAATAAACGTAACTGATACAACGGAGTATCGAAGAACCTGACAGAACAGAAGAGTAGTTTCAATCAGTTGAGTTCTTCTTTGGACCAAGTTCTTAGGAACCTATATACCTAGCATAAAGTCTCCATGGCTACTTATCCAGAGTTATTGCTCAGACGGAAATCCTGTCGTACAAACAGAAGGACGGTCTGTATTTTCACCTTTAGACCCCAAAATCAATAGGAATCTTCTTTTGATTAAGCAGGACCAAGTTTTAAAACTCAAGGACCTTTCTATCAAGAGTCATCATACAAACCTGATGGACAACACGATTTTAAGAATACTTATCGAGTCATTAATAACTGTTATTAAATGCACGATTCCTGGTGTGTTGTGTAATAACAATTTACATTGCAATTAAATAAACGTTTAGTGTCGATGGAAAAATATGTTGAAATCGTATAAACACTGTCATTGAACAACAACTGTACAAGCACGTAAAAATGTCCTACTCAATAACAGTATAAAGTGTTTCCTAAGATAATTGTATACATTATTTTATGGCGGAGATAAGATGTACGGTTTGTTGGTTTAGCCGTTTATCTGAGGAAAGGCGCAATATTACGATTAGCCGTCTCAAGAGATAGGCTATCTATTAGTGCTTACAACTGCCCTGTCCCAACCCGACCTGTGAGACGAAGTACTGGTGACTGCGGCTAGGAGTTGGAGGGCGGTGCGGCTAGCAGCTAGCAGACAGCGAGTGCCTCCCACACACCACAGTCTGCGCTTGTATCTCACCTTGGCTAGCCACCATGTACGTTCAGTGAGTGAAACATCGACTCTGCCAGAGTGCCAGTGTCGGTTAGTTGCCGCGGACCTCACAACCACTCAACCGTGAGTATCTTTCTGACTTACTCAACTTTTATTTTTTCATTTTAGAGAAAGCAAGAGAGTGAAACTAATATAAATAACGTATAATTGTTATACTGACATTATTCGTTATTGGATTATAAACATCGGTGTTTTCACAATGTTTGTGTGTAATAATACTGACATTATTCGTTATTGGATTATAAAACATCGGTGTTTTCAAAAGTTTGTGTGTAATAATACTGACATTATTCGTTATTGGATTATAAACATCGGTGTTTTCACAAGTTTGTGTGTAATAATACTGACATTATTCGTTATTGGATTATAAACATCGGTGTTTTCACAAGTTTGTGTGTAATAAGGAAATTTGTGCTCAATTTTTACTATTTTACGCAACTTATTCCAAATTGAAAAATTCCGTATATTTTTATAATATTTTACAAAAGCATTCTTTCTCTAATATAAAGACTATAGTTTTAATTAACTGAAATGTATTCAGTGTTTATTGTACAGTATGCTACCAACTAATTATTCGGAGAATTTGAAATATATACGCACTGAATGGTTAACAGCAGTGTTTTCATAAGTTTGTGTGCATGTACAATGAGGAACATCGTACTCAATTTTTACTATTTTATGTAACTTATGCCAAATTAAGAATTCCGTATATTTTATACTTTTATACTACTTTATAATATAAAGAAATTATTTTTAAATTAACTAGAATGTATTCAATGTTTATTTTACTGTGTGTCACCAACTAATGTACATGGCATAATTCCGCCACTATAGAAGTATATGTTTTAAAACACGTTTTTTTTTAAAACAACCAAACGTATTTTATTAGGATATCTGACATTAATAACTTTTAGTTTTTAGCTAACTTACGATTGAAACAACCTTAAGCAAAGACAAAAAAAAAAAAAAAAACAATAAAAAAATAACCTTCAAACAAAGATGTAAAATAACCCCCTTATTTGGTTGTAAATATACTACAATAAAAGGCCTTAAATTATAATGATTAATGAATTAATTGGAATTTACTTGTGCATGAACCGAACCTACTACTAGCATTGTACTTGATAAAAATTTAAACTGGTACACGGAAAAATTATTTATTTGTTTAAATTTATCAATTTTTCTGGTTTTGTTGTATTTTATGTTTTTTTTCGCTGTAACAATGTAGAAAAGATTATGTTGTATGATATAATCTAACACCGTGTACAAATATAACTGCTCTGTGTGAAGTAAACTGACCTATTTTATATAGAGTTGATACTGTATAATGTTAAATGAAGATATGAAGTTACCGTTGTAATATTTCGCGTCGGTGTTTGCTCAACAGCGTTATATCAGTGTTGCATTTTTAAAGCTATTTCACTCACGAGTGAAACATCTTGCAGCGTCGAGAGATAAAAAAAAACTTGTACCTCCACGTCCCAGGCCCTGACCAGATCTGTACGAGAAGTTGACCTAGACCTACTGCTGGGCATTATAGGTAGTCCTGCTAATGACAAGAGGAGACCTTTATCAGGCGTAAACTGTAACACATTGGCAGTGTTGATACTGTAGATAAGTACTGTCAATACTGTACTGCTCTTCAGAATACAATTAAGTAAGGTAGATGATCAAATATAACATATGCCTACTATATAACGAATGCATAATCTATTTACGGGAACATCTACTCAACATCAATCCTCGGATTAACTCATATTCAGGGCAATGCCACAAACGTAATTAACAATAACGTTTGGTTAATTTATCAAGAAACATTAAACATGATTATATTACATTAATCTATAATACTGACTTTAGACTAAGTGCACTATAGTAAAACAACATTATTTTATATCCTCTAGATTGTACCCTACAGCTAATAGTATTATACCATATCACATTATTATAAGCACCGTTTGTCCCCAAAAAAAATCTGAAAACAACTTTTAATTAGATTGTTAATTGTATTTTTTAATAACCACCACATATAAAAGAATTTTTTGAATTATAAAGTTAAACACGCACTAATCTTAAGTTATTTTGGGTACAACCTTTATTTGGTGTGAAGCCTCAACATGTGTTTCCATTTGTTGGCAACAAAAGATAAGTCGATTCGGCTATCTAACTCTGCCCAACACTCCGAATTGGACGCATTTCCTCATTGAATTTTGGGAAAAGGCCGTGATAATCCCTTGGAGTCCTCAATTCTTGAGAATGTTTTAACCACTTTTCAGACTTGAAAAACCTGGTCTTATTACAAATCCCCCAGGACAAAAAAATCACATGGTGTTATGTCTGAGGGAACCGTGGGGGCCTAGGCTATGGAACCAGCACCGCGCCCAATCTCAACCGACGAGGGGAAAGTTGTCATCAAGTGATTCTCTTACAAATAAGTTCCAGTTGCGCGAGGGGGATGCACCATTCTTGTTGGAAAAAAAAAACGTTGGTGGCTGTAGGTCTTCTAGCTGTGGGTTAAAGGCGTATAGGGTTTTCTAGCATGTCTTAAGATAAAATGTTACCATTAATTGTTTTTTCATTAGAAGAAAAACGGCGCCACAGTAAGGTTCTGTCATTTAGGAAAATAGACACACCACACATTTAACTTGGGACTGTCTCGAAACATGTTCCCCCGAACTTGATTATGGTCTTTCTGTACCCCAAATACGCACGTTATGTTTATTCCCACTTTTCCACATACATGGAAAATCGTGGCCTCATCAGAAAACACTACCTTCTTTAGAATAGAAAGGTTCCTCATCAGCAGTTAAACCGATCTCAAGCACAGTAACTGCAAAGTGTTTTACGTTTAAGTTTGTCATCTGGAGTAATTTTGCTGCAAAATTTGCAGCTTATAAGGGGTTTTCAGTTTTCAAATTTTTCTTTAAAATTCTTTGAACACTGGATTTTTTGATAATAATTTCAACTCGACGTGCTGCGAGGAGTGCGAATAGATTTTGAGGACTGCCGTAGAAATATGTTTGTTGCACGTTCTCAATAGCTTCATTTGGCAGTTTAGGCCTACCATTGGTTTTTTGAATGTTTATTATGCTGCCAGTTAACACTGAACTTATCATACCAGGCTCGAATTGCTGTTCCTTGATGGTGGATGGCGACCATAGCGTGTTCTAAACCTTCTTTTGCACTACAATATCTGATTTGGTTTGTCAATGTACCACTCAAACACACTGCGGCTTTCTCCTGATGCATTCATAGTGACTAGGCTTTATTGTAGGTTATGTTTTGGGGTTAAGCAGGTTTGAGCAAACAACAATGAAACAGCTGATCTTTACAACTAACATTAAAAAATAACTTTAATAAACTCTGACCTTCATGAGTGGGTCATGTGCTTATAATAATCTAAATTTAACTTTGCGGATTTTATTTAGGCTCTTAAAGTTGGGTTCAGTTTTTTTGTGGTACAACAACGGTATTACATTTCTTGGTATATGGTATATTTCGTTATAATATACGATTATAATATTATAATCGGCTATATTTACTAAGTCTTAATAGGTCAGATTGTAACCCATAAAAATACACACAACGAGACAATAGTGTGAAACCATTAAGGAAACACAAATGCACTCTCCGTTATGTGGACACATTTGGCGGTAAAAATGGTTAATTAAATAACTCTATTTCATATCCTCTCATTCTTCACCAATGTTTGTGATTGC
>NW_025787974.1:0-12158 GCF_021130785.1 Homalodisca vitripennis
GAAGTTAACCCTCCTTGGGTGAAAGAGCAACATGCCCACACCTTTGAAAAATTAAATGTTTGGCTAAGGCATTGTGAGAGATCAGTTTGTTGGACCTCTTTTATTATGGGAATTTTAATGTCCACTGTCGGGTATATAACTAGGATAATATTACAAAATCAGGTTTATACAGACTGTCCAAGTAGCAACCAGTACAACTATAATGGAAGTATGGTTTCCAGCAGGACGGTCTCGGCACCATCCCATATCAGTATGTGCCTGCATGTCCGCGTGAGCATTTAAACATTGTTTGTTCCAAATCGCTGTGATAGCCCAGAAGAGGACAGTATCGTGTGACTACGCAAGATGGCCAGGATCTATCATCCAACATTGACTTACACATTATAAACAAAAGTCCTATAAATAACGAACCCGCAAAGTGTGCATTAATAATCTTAGGCGGACATAATAGTAAGGCGCAAACTTAAAAAAAAAATCCCGACAGTGAATTCATACAGCGTGCCGTTTTTACAAGTTTATGCAAGACACAAGGCCTTGGGTGACCGTTTTTATTGCGTGTAAACGTAATTGTAATTACTAGTGCTACTGTAACTTTACATTAAAATTGTTAAGGCGGCATTAAACTTATGTTTATCGGATGCTAGTAATATACCTTATATAAGAAATTATGGGCTTTATGAAAGAAGTATGCGGATTCGTCCATACCACAGCCAAATGAACTGAAATATTAAAATGAATCATTTTCTGGATAAAAAAGTAATTTATTTCTTGACGTGAAAAATGAGTAGAGAGGCAAGACTCGGTGCTTTTCTTCTAGAAGTAATGACGTCAAGTACGTAAAATGACGATAATATTGATTATTAACAAAACGGTCATTCCCTGAAGTTGTTATAAAAGTTTTAGATAGTGAACATGAATCGATCCATCAGACAGGTGTCCAGTCTTTGTTTTAAGACAGCTCCAGTTAGCACTAAGATGTCATCTGGTAGGAGGTTGAAAAGTTTTGTTCCACTGTAGAATGGCTTCTTTTACAACAAAGCTCTCCTGTGTCTTGGGAGAGGGCTTCTTAATGAACTCCTTGTGTTGTGCTTATGGTTTCTTATTTCTCTAGAAAGGCAAATTTTGCCAATTAAGAATATCACTTCTTTTATATAGATATCGATTATGGTCTCAAATCTTTAACTGCTTAATGCTGCTTTCTGTTCAGTGAGTACTCTGTTCAGGTGAATAGCATAGGTGGCGCCCCCAGATTACAATATCGTATCGAATATTAGATTCCAAAAGTACATGATAAGCTACATCTATTGTGTTTATTGCTTCAACCTATTCACTACATATTAATTTGGCTTCAAGATTAAGGCGTAAGAGTTTACTTCCTTTCTCCAATAGAATATCAGGTAGAGCCGGTATATGTTGTCCCCTCCTACCAAAATTTATGTTTGGTGTTTAGAGGGTTGCAGCCAGATCATTTAAAGCACAGTAGTCATAGGTTATATTTAAGGCTATGTAAGCATTTGGGCTTAGTTCTTCGTCTGTGTCATCAGCGTAAATGACTACAGAAGCTGTAGTCTCTAATGAATTTTAAGAAGCCATGGTTTAAAAGAACATTGGGCCCAGTACCGAGCCTTGTGGAACTCCTCTTGCAACAGAAAGGCACAATGATCTACATACTGAGTTACACTGGTGTATGGTTTTATTCTCACCCAATTGCGAGCGTCCTTCAAGATAACTCCTAATAAGCCCCACACACTACCGGACCAGACCTTCAGACCAGACCGTCTGGCTGCAAGCATGCCGTCTTGGACGGCTCTACACACACACTCCCAGACCAAACATTCGTAGTTTAGACAACCGTGATGAGAACACCTGTACGTCATGGCCACCAGTGTTGTCTAGGAACCAGAAAATAGGTTTAGCTCTTAGTTGTATGTTGATAACTGAGGAAAAACGCCGGAAGAAACGGAAAATATGGGCTAAGCAGTGGCTTCATGATCGAAAAAGGTTTACACACTTAAATCTGTTAAAAGAACTGGACGAGAGTGATTTTAGAAATTTTTTTTGCGAATGGACGAGCAGTGTTTTACCGATTTACTCTATATGGTTAAGCCTTTCATTGAGAAAAAGAACACTTTATTTAGAAGTTCTGTGAGTGCTGAGGAGAGGCTGATTGTAACTCTCCGATATCTGGCAACTGGGAGGAGTTACGAAGACTTAAAATTCAGTGCTGCTATTTCGCCTCAGCTCCTGTCATCAATCATACCTGAAACCTGTGCTGCAATTTACCACTGTCTGAAGAAGTACATAAAGGTAAAATAAACCACACAATATTCAATAACAATTAGTTTATTGGTAGTTTTAAAACAACTCATATGAATCTCATATACTGTCCATACACATTGAAACAGTCGTTTGTCATTTTAAAAAGTCCAAACAGGACATTAAAAAAATACAAAAAAATCATACTTATTAGTTGAATGGAACCCAAATGTACGACTATAGTGGGGAAATTAACAGAAAAATTAACTTTTACAAAAAATATTAATAATATTCGTGATCGGGATTGTAGTAACCACGAGGATTTTGGATTGAATTTAACTCTGTTATGTTGTAGTTATTTTGTGCACTACTATTGGACTCATTTGTAGTTATTGAAGATGGTGAGGGTGGAATGAAGGGTGGAGATGGGCTTGCAACAAGGGTATGCGATTTTTGAGAAGGGAAAGGAGGTGTTGAACGTTTTGAATCTGTGATTATCGTGCATGCTTTGAAAAGATGGGTGTGGTGTTTTGAAAGAAATGAGGCGAAAGAATTTGGGGCTAGAATTAAAACATGACATGTCAGTCAGCTTCCTCACGCTTTCCATAAAAAATTAATATCTGAAATCAATTTTTGGGCAATGGTTTGCTGATCGTTATTGAGTTGGCTGAGTTGTAAGCCAAGCGATTTACCTATCACCTCCCACTTGGCCTCGGTTGCAGACAGTAAATTTTGCACAGAGTCAAACATGGCTTCCTTTTTTTGTCCAATGCACTCATTTTTCCTTTTTCCGTGGAATCGGAGCCCTAGTCCCAGCCGGATTTACAATAGTAGAAGGACCTGCGATTCTGCCGTTGGTTGCTCTGTTCTTGCACCACTGCTGCACCACTTCCTGGGTCACCAACTGTTTTCCTGAAATTAACGATACCAATTTAGTATGCTTTTATTTTCAGATTCCAAAAACTGAGGATGAATGGAGAACTGTTGCACATCAATTTGAGACCAAGTGGAACTTCAATAACGCTGTTGGAGCAATGGACGGAAAACACATAGCTATACAAAAACCAACAGGAAGCGGATCGCAGTACTACAATTATAAAAAGTTTTTTTTAGCATAGTGTTATTTGCTATCGTTGATGCAAACTATCAGTTTATGTACGTAAATGTTGGAGCCAATGGGAGTGTGTGTGATTCTACAGTTCTCCAAAATTCGAGTTTTTACCAGAGACTTATAAATGATGAATTGAGATTACCAGCGCCAACAGCTTTACCAGGTACGAATAAGTGCGTCCCATATGTTTTCCTTGGAGACTCTGGGTTTAGTCTTAGCCCTTACATAATGAAGCCTTACCCGTTAAAAAATATTACTCATGGGCAAAGAAATTTTCAACTACAGACTATCACGAGCAAGAAGGGTTGTTGAAAACGCGTTTGGCAATATTAGCATCACGGTTTCGCGTTTTTCCTACAAGCCATTGCAATCAATGTGGAAAATGTAGAAGTAGTTGTTCTTGCATGTTGCGCCTTACACAACTACTTGTCTCAGAGAAATGCAATGTACATAACCCCTTCATCTGTTGACACTGAAGATGTTAATACAATGCAGTTACGACCTGGGGATTGGCGTGAGGTGCGGTCCTTGGCACCAATGCAGCAATCGAGTGTAAGAAACTGTTTCTAAACAAGGAAAGAACATTCCGAAAATGTTTTCTTGACTACTACAACGACAAAGGAGCCCTTACGTTTCAAGGAGGATATGTTAAGAGCGCAATAACGTGATTTTGCTAATTGCTTACCACAGCATCCATTTGTGACTCGTCTTCTTCCAGAGTATCCAATCCTCCTCTGATCATCTCCTTCTCTTCCAAGAATGAAGGTTCATAGAACCAGAGACGTGGTGTATATATCTGGCTGCTGCCAGCTCCAGTTGTTTCACTGGCTCTTACCTGCAATGAAATGTTTAATTTCAATTATTTTTGTTATTATTAGCTTACTATTAGGGGAAATGTATGTTACCCTTTGTAATCATTATATCCTTATTAAAATACTAATCGTGTGCAAAATAATTTATTTGCAATCCCCATCAGGTATTGTACATAATAAACTGATTTTAAAATACTACTTGGAAGTAATAAAACTGAGGCGAATTTCGTATATGAGAAAGATCGGCCAAACCGTTTCAAAATGGCAGATATTTTAAAATTAATTTTTCTTTTCCAGACGATAACAGCCACGAGGTTTCGTTTTTAGACTTATTAGTTTTAGTTCCAGAAATGAAAAGTTTTATAAATACTGAGAAATACTCGAATAAAATACCGTTAGGACTGTTTTCGAGTATATTTTTACTGACTATCTACATTATAGTAACTTAGAACATGCTTCTATTATGTCTGTACTCATCTCATTACTAACAATAAGATCCCCGTACGAAGGACGGGTACTCAGCTAGTATTAAATAAAATAAATAAAAATTATATAAAATCAAGAAGTTAAATAAATTATTGGATAATTTATACAAACATCAATGTTGTGAAGCTTATCTTCCTCAATTCCCGTCTGAAAACTGCACTTGAGATTTTCTATCTTCTTCTTGAGCAGGTCAATTGTTGCATTCGGTTGGAATTTGTTGTATATCTCCAACAGCGAACCATGTGCTGCCCTCCGTAGATCCCTATTCGCATAGGCATCGCACTTAGTGTCCCACAAACATCGGTTCTCTTTTTAGTGACTCAATAAGCTCCACTAAAAACCTCTTTTTCAGCTTCATTGTTCGGTTGGGATTGCTGTGAAGACATCACGATGTTGCGCTAGAACAGCAACACTCACTACAACAGATGGATGAAGACTGTCGCGACGGTCGGCCGTCCGACAGGACAGCGCTACACACTCACAGACCGGACAAAAAATAGTGGTGGGGGAACCTCAGACCGTCGGTGGTCGGAGGGTTCAACCATCAGACACGCAGACAGTCCTGGTCCGAGAAAATCGGTCCGCAGACAGCCCCACACACGATACGACAAGTGCCTGACACCAGACCCAGACGGTCTGGTCTGAAGGTCTGGTCCGGTAGTGTGTGGGGCTTTTAAAACCAGCAGGGTTCAGTTCTTTGTATTCCGAGTTCTTTGAGTTTCAGTATTATATGATGTTTCCAGACAGTCAAAGGCCTTACTACATTCGAATAGTATTGCTAAGGTGAACTTGTTGTCATCAACAATATACTCCAATTAGGGCTGTGATTATTGATCTTTCTTTTAGAAACTCATGCTGATTGTTGGGAATAAGATTTGTCGATGTACAGAGGGGTGACAAATTATTAGACTCAATCAGAATTTTTTATCAAATTTTGTTGTTACGCCATTTTAACAGTAATTTTACTTGATGAACATGGGTAAATAATGTTTGAAAATAATGTTTAGTGTTATATAGTATACACTTTTCACAAATTTTCTCAAAGTCTGTGCAATGCAGTACGCACATTATACTAATATATCAAAAGAGCAAATAAAATGAAATCAGCTGTTTTTCTTACCATGTGTGTTTTCATAACCTCAAAACTTACTATTTTGTGTTGTAATGTGCTTTGATGTGTTAGTGGTTGTCGCATAAGATATTTTTAACAACAGTTTTTTAGTTTTCTTGACATAAATCAACTGTTTTGTGTCTTTTTACCCTGTAAAACATTTGCCAGAAATTATATTGGTAATGGGCAAAACTGCAGATTTATCACCTCGTAAAATATCTATGACCAAGGTTCTTTTGAAAGAAAATCATTATTTGCAAAGCGAAACAGCAAAAAGACTCAATATATTACAAAAGTCTGTAAGCAGGATTAAGCGGGCCTCTAATAATAATACAATTTATGAATCTAGTCGAGTTGGAAAATGTGGCCGCAAACCTAAATTGAATGAAAGATTGAAAAGGAAACTAAAGAACATGGTTCTCAACAACAGAAGAAGTACTAAAAAGCAGTTGGCAGAGGAAATGAAAGCATATGGGGTCAATGTTTTCACCCAGGAACTGTTCTACGAACCCATAAAGATGAAGGCCTAAATGCAAGACGACCTCGAAAGAAGCAGAAGATATCACCAGCCACGGCTAAAAAGCGCTTGTGAGTGGGCAAAAGGGCTAAACACTGGACTCAGGATGATTGGAAGAAGGTAAAAAGTAAAACATTACGTTATTTACACTAAAAAAAAAAACAGCGAAGAATGGTTCTACAGGCCCAAAAACGGGTTTCCAGATGATGGAATTTGTGTGTTTATGCACGACGGAGCGGCCATGTCACCAAGCAAAAAACAGTTAAAAGCTTTTTAAATTCAAAAGAAATCAGTGTTCTGTCTTGGCCAGAAAATAGCCCGGATATGAATCCGATTGAGAATCTTTGGGCTATAGTAAAAGACAGGATGAGAAAAGAGAAAATTACTACAAAAACTGGTTTGATAGACTTTAATAAAAATTTTGCACCATGACCAAGAAATAAAGGATTCTTGCAAAAAACTGGTGGAAAGTATGTCTAACAGATTGGCATTGCTTATAAAAAAATAAAGGGATTACAAACTAAGTATTAGATGTGTGTAAAAGTTAAAAATGAATAAAATGTATTGAAAAACCATGTTGAGTCTAATAATTTGTCACCCCTCTGTAAGTGGTCCAGGAGTCTCTTAAAAACAATTTTTTCTATTATTTTGCAAAACAATTTGATAGGTTGGAAATAGTTTTCCATCCATTTCAGTTAAGGAACCTTTTTTGAATTTTGGGAACACTAGCATTTTGCACAGCCGAAGGAAAAATGCCATTTTCTAAAAGGATTTTTTTTTATTACTACTGCTAGTAGATGAGCAAAGACATTTCTACAGTGCTTAGCCAGTTTAGGTGACGAAATAAAATATTTCTTTATTTGATGCAAAATTAGGGCCTCATGGCCCTTTCTTACATTTAACCTCATATAGAAGCCTATAACAAATATTCTTATTTTTTAAATAATAATAAAACTAAATATTTTGCTGTAAACATTTTAAATGTGAATAACAAAAAGTACAACTTTATTGAAGAATATAAAATAACAAAAATATATTATGATTAAAAAAGGTATATAAACTTATTTTTAAATACATACTCACACAAAAATAATAACATATACTTGTATATAATGAATATTACAAACACACTACTCATGCCAGTGCAACCGCAGCGAAAGAGACCTATGCCGACCCCGCCCCAACCATCTGCCCCAGATAGTGCTCCCTCAGCGACGCCACGAACCGAGGACGACTCTTAAGGATGTTATGCTACGAGGAAGGGGAATTCCACAGACGACATGCCGTTACTACAAGTCATATACAGCAGTTATGTGCAACGGCATGCGGAGCACAGACGAACCAGAGCGAGTTCTATCCACACCACTTTGAGAGACAACTTGGAAATCGTTTTTAAGAAATAATTTGGAAAGCCAGAATTTAAAATTGAATAGACCAATGTTTAAGATTTTTATTGATCTGAGGTCATTTAACTTCAAGATCTTTGAATTAATATAATAGGGCGTTATATGCTCATCCCTCCTGAGATCAAATGCATATCTCATACAATAATTTTGGGTTCTCTGGAGTTTTTCACCCAAAGCCACAGTCATGTCGTTCATCACACTGTTACAGCAAGAAAAATGAGACAATATGAGTAATTTAACCAACAACAGTTTTTTATGTGTGTAGCGGCAAAAACCTCTGCAGTTTTTTCAGGGAATGTATTGATGCAAAAAACTTTCTTACAAGTCTTTGTCACTGCATCAGTCCAGCTAAGAGTACAATTTATTGTCAGTCCTAAGTTCTTAAATTTATCGTAATAAGGTAGTAACAGTTCCATTTACAGTAATGTTACGTATAGATGTAAAATCGATCAAAGATCGAGAGCGGTAATGACCAAATCACAATTGGTTTAGTTTTTTCGTGGTTTAGTTTAAATCCATGTTTACTAGTCCAGTCCCAGCACATTTTGTATAATTAGAGTTGGATCATGGTAATGCCATTTATCGATTTGGTGTGTGTTAACATAGACATATATCTGAGATATAGCCTATTATAGAGTCCTTACGAATCCTTGTTCTTGAAATTGAAGATGATTTCTTTGACTTCTTAAGGACTTGTAGGTGTAAGAGTCCAGAGTCCGGCGTGTTTTAGGTTCCTGATTTGGTCCTGGTAAGGTAAGGCTTGAGGTATCATGTAGCTGTCTGCACTGTGATTTTTTTTCAGCAATGGCGCAGAAGTAGATGTTAAACCTTTCAGCAATGTTGTGGGTCATTTAGCTCCCCTTCTGCTGTATCCAGTTTGAGCCTGCTGCCTGCCTTCTTCCCTCCCCTTAGAGTTTTTTTCAGCGTTGATGACATCCCAAGTAAGATCAAATGTTCAACATTTGTGTAATGCAATTTAACAATATTTATATAATTAAAAAAACTTCAAACTCTCTTTTGCTTTTGAATACAGAGTTTAGGACAGAAGTGTGATGTTTGCGGTCCTTGAATTTCCGGGTACTTTTTTTTTGTTGATTGGATCCTATGTTGATAGCATTAGTGATCATTATTTTCTTTAATCGACCATGATTAGTTGAAGATGAATTTAAATTAATATTGTTTGCTCAAAAACCACAAAAGATGTTCATTAAAACTAAAAACCGATCATTTTATAATGAAGGAAACAGGATTTTTCCGGACATTTGCCATCGTTCAGTGAAACAAGAAATCAGTAACACTACGTTTCGAGATCTGCAGTCTGATCTCTTCTTCAGGTAAACCTAATACATAATTACAAACTAGGTTAAAATAAACAAATCTTACCAAAGCGTTGTGGCACGCCTAAGTCAGGAAATCACAACCTACATGTTGTTTGTCAACTTCACTAACTCTATAAACATGCACTTAATAAAAAACTATACAAAACACTAATCATTAACTTAACTACGGAATACAGGTCACAATACGTCTTCACTTCGTCTACTAACCACCTACGACTGACCAGAGGGACTAGCCCAATGGTAATCGTCACGGCTGGCTAAAACAAGATGGCGGAAATAAAAGGGAAGGGGGCAGGAATGGGCCCTTTCGTTATTATTGGTTCATGCGAGATGAACTTCTTAAAACCATATTGTGACTCCGCATTGGTTTATTACAAATATCTGATCCGTTTGATATTTTTGGTTTTTTCTTTAGTTCATTTTTTAGAATTGGCAACCAAAGCGGCCTAATCTCGACTGATGGTTGACTGATTGGTTGGTCTGCCAATTTTAATGTATGTTGCCTCAATTAATTTCCTTTTGAAGAAATGTGGTTCCCGATGTATTATGTTGGCTTCATCCCAATTCATATGATGGTCTTCGGACCAACAATGGTGTGCAATTTTTGACTTTTCTGTGAGACCCTTTCTCGTGTTTTCTTTGTGCTCCTTTTATCCTTACGTTTAGTGGTCTTTTTGTCTCGCCTATGTATTCCCTATTGCAACTACATTTTATACTGTAAACACAGTTTTTGGAATCCTGTGTGCCATTTTTTGGTTTTCTTTTTACGAGACTTTGTCTAAGAGTGTTGTGTGTTTTAAACGCGGTTCTAATGTTTGTACTTTCTACCTACTCTTCTAATTTTCTCCGATAATCCCGGCACATAAGGGATTGATATAAAAACAAATTTATCACAATTCTGTTCTTCTGACTCAGGAATGATTCTTCTGGTTCGTTTGCACTTATTTATTACTAATTGAGGGTATCCATTGCTTCTGAGATCCGATTCAATTTTCTTAAATTCTTCTTTTAGTCGCATCTTTATCTGAGCACAAGCTCTTTGCTCTATCAAACAACGAGTAGGCTATTCCTTCTTTGACAGATTTTTGATGGTTGGATTGATAATTTAAATATTTTCCTGTGTGTGTTATCTTTCGAAAAAACAGTTGTCTTAAGGACATCCCTATCTCTTAATACACACACATCCAAAAAGGGAAGCTAGTTTTGGACTTCCATTTCCATTGTGAGGCGATGGAAGGACAAATACTATTAATGTGATTCAAAAAAATTATTTAATTCAATGTCTCCATGAGAAAAAATAACAAAAGGTATCATCCACATAAACCTCCAACCAAATCTTCTGGTTTTTGAACTGAAAGGCTGAAAGGCCAAAGCTTTTACGCTCAAATTCGCCTCCATAAAGATAATTGGCGAAAAATAGGAGACCAGTCGGAAGAACCCATTGCCAATCCCCCTCATCTTGAACCGGTAAATTTTACTCCTCATAACCTCAAAATAATTTGCCATTGAAGTGTCAATAGTTTCATAAAAACAGTTCCGATAATTACCTGGCACGGGAAGTTTTTAGGTTCTATCCCTTTAACTGTTTGGTCTTTCTTTGAGACCGTGATTTAATAATTCCGAGAGTAGTTCTGGAACTGGTACATTTGTAAATCAACTTTCACATCACAAAACTTACCAGTTTGTCATTTCAGTCAACTTATAAGGGATTTTGACTTCTCTAACAAAATCCCTGGAATTTTTTGAATGAAAGAGTTCAGTTATTTCCTAACCAATGGCGTGGTCCTATTGCTCATGCTTAAGTATCTCTCTTTTAAATGGCCATTAGATGAGAAGAAGACATCAAAAATTTATAATGTACTAATAATATTTGGAACGAAAGAAAAAAAAACTAGTATCCAGTGATTTGAAACTAAATCCTGACCACTTTAATAAAATCATATGTTCTGCCTTATGTTATTTTTTATTATTGTGTTTTTGTTTTGTTTGACTTGGCAATTAGCTGCATGGGCCAGTGACGGTGTTGGGGGGGGGGAGAAGGGGAGTTGCAAATGTATAGGGGCCCGGCTCAGACGAAATTTAGGGTATATATTGTTAAAACATTCCCAGTGCTTAAATATGTATGTTTCGTTGTTAAAAATTTAAATGAAAGATTAAGTTCAAGTTACTTTACAGCAGCTGCTCCTTTTTAAGCAACCTGTACATAAAAATATTTGTTCAGCCGAAGAATGATGGTTAGTTTTAGCTTTTATTAGTTTATTCTACACCAATTGTAAACACAGATGGTGGGGGTGGCGGCGGCTTGTGGATAAAACCTGTCCAAAAAAACCGTGGTGCCTGCCTGTCCGCATCACCATTCGTCCACTATGGACGCCTCGCTGCCATGCAGGGGGCGCGAGCGAACATAAGCATATTTCGCATCAGTTACCACAGTATGTTGCCGTACTTTTTCTAATTGCTTTACTGCATTACCTCAAAAGTCTGTAGAACTGTTATAACTAATAATAAAATTGATACTTACAATCATAAATCTGGCGCTCAAAAAACCACAAAGAAAATAGTAAAATAAAATTGAAAACGTAAAAAAAGGATTTAGATTAATTGTTCCGTTTGAATTAGACGGTATCCACATCCACTTCTAGCAATAGTTTTTGGTGAACACTCCAAACATACTAAAGAAAGCGAAGATCGTGAATAAAATGTAATGTAGAACTAAGGCAAAACAACTGAAGGGAAGTTAGTTTCTCCTCAGAATCTGATCCTAAAGAAGTTTATTTTTTTGGAAGGAATCACGATAACTCTAAAATACTATATCACAATTGGTATTTATTCTAGACAGGGACTATCATTATCATATTCCAGTTTTAGGACTTCTAATATTATAAACTATAGTATAAGGTATATTTTAAAGTTTAATATTTTTGTTGTTAACTCTTGAGCTTTAGTTGTTTGAAAACTTAAGTTAGAAAGAAAAGTTTGTGAAAATTGTTTTTTTATAGCTCAACCTACTTTCATTTCATTCAACTGCCCAACTTGGAAATGATCTTTTCCAGCTTGGATTTGCCTGTCGGTCCAAGTTTTTTTCCTAACAAGCTTATAGCGCGATCTAAACATTCTGG
>NW_025787975.1:0-12208 GCF_021130785.1 Homalodisca vitripennis
TAAATGTATCTTTCTATTATAAATGTGCCATCTGTTTGTACTAGAAATGTATAAGACATTTGTCCCTTTTTTGGGTCTTTTTAACTAGCTCTTACTTTTTTACATATCGAATAATATAAAAAGAGTAGCTGATATTACCAGTTCAAAGTGGAAGCGATACATATTTTTACTTGTTCTTTAAATGAATCAATTACTTTATTAATAACTAGCCTGTTGACTTCATGGGTATTCATAAAGTATCTGTTACGAATAAATTAGTTATTAAAAGTGACAATTGCTAGCGGTTACAACACATTCTACGTACCAAAACGTCCCAATTTCTGTCTACAGATATACAGTATTCCTATTCCTAATGTACCCATCCCCCACACTGATCACACTCAGTGCTGCGCCGCAGACGAATACATAACGATAATGTTTCACAAATAGTCATCAGCTTAGTAAACTTTGCTAAGCTTAGTAATATTGAATACTTACGGATCGAGATCACAAGACTTAAATTTGTTACCTGAAACAACCATTTCTTCAATTCTACCGCAATCCACCGCACTTTCTACCGGAACTGGGTGTCCTGACTGAAGGTTTTAGTATGATTGGCCTATCTACCGGTCCATCCTATAATGTTAGTATAATATACTAATGTGGTCGGTAATGAAACATATATTATTTCTGTTTTATAAATATACTTGCTAGTCACAAAGCAATGTAATCGGGCAATGTTTAGATCTCAATTTTTATGTTACTAACTAAAAACTATTAAGAAGATATTTATAAAAATAAACGTCACCAAAAGTTAAACTCAATCAGATCTTTCATTACGGGCCTCAGCAACTTTTTGTCAGTTAATCCAAAATTTAATATTTTACCACTTTGAATTATTTTTTTTTTATTGGTCCTGTTTAAAGCTTAATGTACAGACAACCCGGGTTTCCAGGGAACTTTTATCCCAATACCAATCCTAATAAGATTAACATTATTTCAATAATGTTTAGTCACAAATCTCCATGTAGTTTAAAGTTGTTTTTTTTTCTTTCATTGTATTTAAATTAAAATGTGTACGTAATAAATTTACTGTGATTTACAGTCTGGTTATTAGTGGGTAATGTTAGAATGCTGTCATTAGTAAGTTAAAAATACAAAAATATAACTATGAGTAAAAAGTATATGAGTAAAATCTTAAAGGTAATATTGACTACTTACATACTTATATCCTAAATATCTTACAAACGATACTCTACCTTGAATTATAATTGATTCGGCAGAATTACACAGTTCACACACATTTTTATTGTACATTTTTGTGAAAATTGTAGAGAAATAAATACAATTGGAGGAACCGCTGTTGAATAGTAATCAATACCGTGGGTCGCTACAATGACGTTAATTGTGACGCTGTGTTGACACTCGGAATATTGACGGGATTCGAGAACTTTGGTGTCTGACCCATCATTTACTAATTGTTTCAATAGTTTCAACGGTAGTTTCCAAAACTGTTGTAAAACCCTGTCCACGTTTTGATCCTGAAGAAAACGTCATCACACACATACGCTTATTCAAGTCGCGTTTTTAGTGGGCTTCCTTACACACAGTACATCACCTTATTTATTACATTACAGAGTACTACAGGATATCAAAATGAATATACATTAATACAATGGTGATTCATTTACTCCGTTTTACATTAATTTTTTTTTATTTATGGTAATAAACATCCTTGAAATCGCAACGCTTCACCCGTTAGTGGACAAAAGGTCAAATATACAATAAAGTTCATATATATAACTTGATGTCAAGAATCTAGAATATTTTAGATAGTCAATATTAATGTATGTCCTCTCAGTAACCAAAAAACTTGCACCTTTGTAACCATCTGGAGGGGTACAGATGCTTTGTATTCCTATACAGTTGGTTACATTATTCTGCAATGTCCCCGTTACCTAATAATGTCTTTCAATCTGTGACCGTGACTACCTCCAGTATTGTCGCTTTGTTCCAAACTCGACTGTCGATCATCTGTCAATGTTCCAGTATGTCGCATTTCTAGATAATATCATTGATCACCCGATGACAAGAAGCTTCGAATGTCTATTTTACTACAAGCTTTGGCTTCTCGTTACCAAAATTCATAATTTTTCAGGAGATTTTTGATGTTTTAGGATATTTAGAAAGGGTAGTCCTTATTTGATAAACATATCCTAAAGCCACAGTATTGCCACACCCACGTTTTTGGGTAACTGGAGATCTTCTTGCGGTGATAGGTTTGTATTATTGGTGTACTGAGTATTATACAAAATAATTTTTTCAACCATTTTCTCTCGTTGCCCATCATGGTTACTGGTTAGACCAATGTAACCATATTCGCTAAAACGCTCAGCCTAGTCCTATGGATGGGCATGCGTCATCATCGAATCACAGGTTTGTTCGTATAGAAGTGAAGAATCAAATGCAAAATTTCAAGTCTGTATTTCTGCTTTCGATTAGTCATGAAGACAGACAGACATACATTGTTTCATGAATGTGTCACATTAGTGTTCTGTACCTGTGTGTTGTCCTTAAGTGTCAGTGTATATACTGATATTACTAGATAGGATTAAGACTGAGATATGCTTCCATTAATACAGTTTGTTCTCAGCCATATTATTGGGGCCTTTAAAGCTACACTCATATAAAAGCCTATTCTACCTTGGTTAAAGTTTCAAATCACAGATTAATTGCTACTCCACTCTTTTTCAGGTCATAAATTAGTAGATATGTGGAGCAATCCTATACATATTGAAAAATGTCACCAACTTCTTTCAGTAAATACCTTCAATGACCATCAAGCTAGTGCACAAGTAATGATACAATCTTATACCATATATCACCGAAAGTTCCCGGTTGAACTCCACCTTCCACATCCGGTCTAAAAGCTAGTAGACAAGTGATATGTTTTCTTTAAAGATACAATATTTATACCAAAGATCCTAACGTTCCCGGTTGAACTCACCTTCCCCACTTCCGGTCATAAAGCTAGTAGACAAGTGGATATGTTTTCTTGAATGATACAATAATGTACCATAAGATCCTACAGTTCCCGGTTTGAACTCACCCTACCAACTTCCGGTCATAAAGCTAGTAGAACAAGTGATATGTTTTCATTAAAGATACAATATTATACCCAAAGATCCAAGACGTTCCGCCGTTGAAACTCACCTACCACCTCCGGTCATAAAGTTAGATAGACAAGTGATACTTTTTTCTTTAATGATACATCATTATACCAAAGATCCTACAGTATCCCGGATGAACTCCCCTACCACCTTCCTTACATAGAGCATATTAGACAAGTGATATGTTTTCTTGAATGATACAATATTGTACCAAAGATCCTATCAGTTCCCGGTTGAACCTGCACCTACCCACTTCCGGTCATAAAGCTAGTTAAGACAAGTGTTATGTTTTCTATTAAAGATACAATATTATACTCCAAAAGATCCTAACGTTTCCCGTGTTTGAACTCACCTACCACCTCCGGTCATAAAGTTAGTAGGACAAGTTGATATTTTTCTTCTTTAATGATACAATATTATACCAAAAGATCCTACAGTTCCCCGGTTGAACTTTTTTCCCCCACCTAGCCCACCTCCTGTTCATAGAGCCTAGTAGACAAGTGATTATTTTTTCTTTAATGATACAATATTATACCAAAGATTCCCTTACCAGTTCCCGGTTTGAACCTCACCTACCACCTCTGTCATAGAGCTAGTAGATAAGTGATATTTTTTTTCTTTAATGATACACTATTTATTACCAAAGATTCCTACAGTTCCCCGGATGGAAACTCACCTACCAACTACTCCGGTCCATATAAAGCTAGTAGACAAGTGATATTTTTTCTGTAATGATACACTATTATGCCAAAGAATCATACAGTTCTCGGTTTTGAAACTCACCTACCACCTCTGGTCATAAAAGCTACTATACAAGTGATATATTTTTAAATGATAGAATATTTATACCAAAAATCCTACAGTTCTTCGGTTTTGAACTCACTTACCGATACTCCGGTCATAAAGCTAGTAGACAAGTGATATATTTTTCTTTAATGATACAATATTATACCAAAAGATCCCAAAGTTCCCGGTTGAAACTCAACCTAGCACCTCCGGCCATCAAGCGGGAGATAGTAGAAAAAGTGATTATTATGTTCTTTAATGATACAAATATTATACACTTAAGATCCTAGAGATACCTCGAGTTGAACTCACCTATCACCTCTGGCCATCAAACTAGTAGAATAAAGTGATTTTTGGTCTTTAATCGATGCCGAAATCCCTATAATCCCGCTAAATCCTAGTTGGACTCCTAAATCTGGCCGTTAAAATCAAGTTAAGTATGCCAGTGAAACCTTGCGTCTGTAATGATTTCTATTACAGAGATTACAGTGTTAACAAAAAATTAATTTACTTAACTCCGGCTTTCAGTTAACAACTTCACTCGCATTTAATGCCTGTTTGAATATTTTGCTTATATATCATCGAAGCCGGTATATAATACAAACCGTACTGGTTTTGATATTCCTGGGCTTGTGCAACTCATGGTAGATTTTCGTGTGTCAGAAAACGACCAGAGGCTTTCATAAGGGTGGGTGTTACCAAGAAGGTGTAAAATTCATTGACTGGTTATTCCAATCAACACCATACTAGCCAATTCCGTGGGCTCTACTCTTATCCGCTGCAACTCCATTCCACACTGATCTGCCTCACCTTATCTACCAAAGCGGTCTTGGTCAGGCAACACCATGAACTAGGAGTGCTATGTGTCAGACCCAAACAGACCATTACAGTCACTCACTGTCAGAGTAAATTGAACTGGAAACTCCTCAATAAAAATTAATTAAGAATAAATAATCTAACCACAATTTATATATATTAAACCATATGGTTATACTAAGAATAATACTTACAGAACTGTGTGTCTAAAAGTAAAAATGTCAAGTTATCAATAATGGGTAGTAGTTTAGGTACATTGCTTTAAGGTATTTAATTACTATGTTTGTATTTTCAATATTATGTTTCTATGTAAAAACATTACTGTTGCATCAAAATAGTATATTTCGAAAAAAAATAAGCGTTTACAAATTGTGTAGGCAAATTAAATTATACATGTCGAGAGAATCTGCTCCCTCAATCTACCAAACCACCTCTTCTCATTTGCATTTCTTAATTACCCATCCAAAAGAAGATTCATCAGCCGCACCTGACGTTTTAATTACTGTTTATCTTAGGCGATTTCCACAAACATTTGTTTTTTAAGTCCTGATAAATCACGTTTAATTATTAAATTTTTCATGACTTGTAATCCTCTTATTAAAGCCTCTATAACTATAAAGCCGGCCTTAAGTTTAAAGGAAGCATTCAACACTGTTTATCAATACAACCCATACAACAACGTTACACAGCAATGTAATGGAGAGTCTTACTGCAACTATAAAATAAACTAATTATAAAAAATCTTAAACTAAAAATTTCTTTGGAGTGTAAGTCAAAGCTGACTATTATTTGAATAAAAATAAAAAATCGGACAAACCCAATGACTACAAATCAGTCCCACCGAAATAATAAGGAATTTGTCTTGAAACAAGTCAATCTGTGTAATGTAAATACCAAACCTGGTTATAAATTGATATGTATCAATTATGTCTTAATACCTTTTAACGCACTAAAGATTTTAATCATGTTGTTGTAGACATGGTAAATTAAAGAACTTTCGTATTTTCTTTCATTCCTAATAGAGATTAATAATGTAATTTTATTTAAATTTGGTGTGACTTAATTTATTAATCTGGGAATCAGCTTAAAATTACTGATAACAAATACAAATCGTCATGGTATAACTACCCGTTAACAGACAGTAGGACAAGCAATCGAATTGGCCCCTTCTTGTTTTAATGGAAGATTCAATAAAATCTATTACTTCGTGTTTTAATGCTTCGAGTGACGCTACAACCTACATGGTATACATGGACTGTTTTAAATTAACGACTTCAAAGCATACATATGATGTGAAGTCTCACATTCTGAAAATCTGCTAACAAACAATAATCAGCATAAATCGGCGTTCTTTCTTATAACAATATTATAGTGTATTTAATATTGTAACAGCATATTATTACAAAACTTCTTAAACCAAAAAGTTAAAAATAAATATTATTTAATAGAAATATTGCAAATCAAATCAGTTAAAAAAACATAAAAAAGGTTAAACATCTTGAAATTTTTTTGTAAGTCAATTCTTAAATTTTGTGATTCGACTCAATTCAAGTTCATTATAAATAATTACGAAATTCCACTATACCAGCCCTTACAACCTTTCGTCCCGATTTAACAACCGTCTCTCACTTGGTTGAGATATCGCGTGGTCCCCTCTGTCTGTCTGTCCGCCGTCCAGAAGTGTTCCTTAGTTGCCCGCCAGCAGTAAGCCCGTTCTTTGAGGATATTCGTTCGGGTCGCGGGTTCACTTCACAAAGTCTCGCACTTCTTTGTTCTCTCACGGGCAGGAGTAATTCGTGCTTGTCTTGTGTTTTGATGCCCCTATTTTTCTCTTACTCAGTTAATTATATCTCCTTTCATTTCAGTTGAGTTGAAAAATATGGTTGTTTCATACATTCCTCCAAGTGAGGTATAATACAACACATTTTAATATTTTTTTAACGTTGAACTTAACGTTTGATTTAAACTCAACACTTATAATTAGGAAAGGTGAAGCTTTATAATACAAACATGTATTTGAATTACATGTATGACTTAATTTTGTTTTGCTTAGTCTAATCTGAGCAAGTATGTTTATGTTAATTGTAAAATGTAATCGCCCCCCCCCCCCCCCCCCCCCCCCCCCCTCCCCTACCCCTCCTTTCCCCCCCCCCCCCCCCCCCCCCCCCCCCCCCCCCCCTCCCCCCACCCCCCCCCCCCCCCCCCCCCCCCCCCCCCCCCCCCCCCCCCCCCCCCCCCCCCCCCCCCCCCCTCCCCCCCCAGCTTTTTTAAAATCAAACAAAAATCGTTTACACACTGTATATTATCTCTTCTAATCTATATGTTCATTTTTTATCCATTTTGTATCAGTTTGTATTGTGACCGATTTGTAACTATTACCGATATCTTGTTGTTTTTTTTATTTTATTTATGTTATAACTTATTAACTTTGTTATTGGTTTATTTTTTTATTTACTAGTAACTAATAATTTTTAACGATTTATAAATTATCTTAATTTCTAAATGGAATTTAATCGTTGTATTGTACTTACGAAATGTATCTACACTTATTTAATATAGTGTAAATTAAGTAATTTTATAATTCATGTTGTACGTTTTTTTACTTAATGCCATTAAATTTACTGTTGACTGTTGATAGTTGTTTTTTTTTGATTGAAACACATTTCCTATAGTCAAAAATAACAATGTTCTATTGTAAAAATTAATATTTTTTGAATTAAATTTATCCGGATAAGAGTTAAATAAAGCTTCATAGGTTAAAACATTTGTAAATTATCTGAAAACTATCATGCAAATTTTTATAACTTAATTATAAAGTACAAAAAAAATATAAATATTAAATAAAATTATCCTCTTGTTGGAATAAAGCGGCGATTAAAATATTTATGTGTTGATAATAAAAACAAAAAGCTTAATGTGTTGGAAATATAATATACTGTGAATAATAACATATTGCAAACGATATGATATTTTACTGGGTGGAGGGTTTGTTCAGTAACACGTAGAAATAGCAATAGCTGTTATAAAGTACTGTGACGTGCTGTACAAATTACTGTCTCCCACAAATGCAAAACACATCCCTTTATTACAATAAACAAACCCTTGTACTTGCTAACCTAGATACCACTAAGTGGGACAAAGTACTTCCATCTCGATGGAAAGCAGCGAGCGGTATCGCTTATATAAAAAAACGAGAAAGAAACGACGGGATGTAGAATCGCATTGAATACGCGTTTATTCATATTATTGTTTTCAGTAAATTGTGCTTTGTTTATTACCTTTAATACTTATACATTTCCGGAGCTGCAAGGCAAGGCGAGAACTACATATGTCAATGATTTATCATCTTCTTATTTATCTCAATAAGGAATATCACTTCGTATTTTGAAAGGAAATTAATAAGTAAAATCAAGAGTGGATAGGACTAGAATTCGGCCGAACCTCTTAGACTTTTTTATGTATTAATTATCCAGATCGGGGAATAACAAAACACGTGACAATTAGGTCGGGTAAACTGTAGTACAAATGGTTCTTCCAGATTCTCTTAGGGCTTTTAATTGTCCCATAATCATGGTATACTTTGTAGATGCCATCAGACTGCAGTGCACTAACTCTCGTTGTTACAGGCTATGAGTGGTGCTGTACTCCGTGGTTTAGTCTTTGACTAGGGTTAGCTGTATATCGGTCGTTAGTTGTGAAGTAAAAAGACGGCTTTATTGACGTTGATTGTGGATATATTTCACTATGGTACTAGGTACATAAGTTTTTTGAAGGCTGTTTGGACAGATATTGTGACATTACTACTACTATGAAATAACTAACTGACGGCTTAATGACGCTTATTGTGACATTAATACTACTATTACGTAACTAACTGACGGAACCCTTTGGGCGCCAAGCGCGTTTTCACGGTGTCTTCTTAAATGAGCCAGCGGGTTAAACGCCGTGATTTGCAGAATTTCAATAAAAATATCATTAGCTACCTTTTAATTATTATAGTTAGAATTTTAATTTTTGTTTTTTTAATTTTTATTGTTAAGTTCTCTATATAATACATCTATCAAATAAAATTATAATGCATGGAAAATAATTTTGCAAATAATACGCATCATAACCACACAAAATAATATTTTTTAATTTTAATATTTGATTTTATCCTCACGAAACACATATTAGAAAAAAATATTTTATGATTAACATTGACTGGCCGAAGTTTATTTTAAAGTATATATACTTGCTAACATTATTACAAAATTTCAGAAACCCATGTGACAATAAATGGATTTTTGGTAATTTTTTTTATATAAAACTATGCTAATTCATCAATGTGCAATATTTACCTTATTTAGCTGGAGAAAGTTGTAATGCAGGACATTGTCACTTTTGTTACTATATAATTTATATTCATTGTAAATTCACGTTACACAACGCTTGTTATTTTTGTACGTCTTAAATTAAAAAATTAAATTATTAACTTATTTACAAAAAGAAATCTTCATATGTTTGAAAAAGTTTTTTAGCATTCTATGCTTGGACAAGCATAGAGGATGAACCCCTTTCTCACACTTTTCTTACATGAATATCTAGTTTTCTTTCTAGATGTTCCACCTTGCTTTCGTGCTTGCGGCTCTACATACGTTGCAATTGCTGCTCTTTTTTACTGGGGTAAGATGTAAAGAGGTTCTATTGTCCCGATTGCCATGTCCATGTTGTAGAGGCGGTGCCAGGTCCGAGGAGCCACTCATTTGAGATTTCATCAATGATTGAATTGGTAAAGTTCAAATCGGGAATAAAGGATTGTCGCCGTTCATTTTATACCAAGACGTAGGTAGGTTGACAACCATTATTGACAAAGGATATGGATTGTCATCTTTTTTCCAATATTTGAGGAGTCCGCACTCTCATCCAGATAGCAATAAAGCATCTGGTCAGGCGGTGTATACAACTCCCATATATGCATTATACTGTCGAATCATTTGTTGGTTTGCTTGTAATTAAAAACTTTATTTGCCTCTTTTTTTACGCTGTAATTTCGTTAATGGCGGTACTATCAGTAGAGAGCTTGTAAAAATTGTTTTTTCTCGAGAAAGCTTTTTTGTCTGCTTCCCATAGCATAAGCATACTGTTTTTACGTCAGCAGTATTTGTTTTTTTTTCTTTTGTTTTTTCCCCCGTTTTAATAAAAAAATCATCAGAAAATTTTTCTTAGAGCTTCTGAGTAAATTTTCGGAGGGTTTCCCTTCCAGTTACTTCGAAGATGTTCCAGTCATTATGAGTAAGTTGGGTATTACAAATACTTTGCCAGCAGACGGTATGGATGTGAAAAAATTATCTACAAAAAACTAAAATCCTTTTCTTTAGATAAATTTACCATCTCTAACATTTGATAATAACAACATTGTAGCCCCTGCTCCATTATTATATGTCTGGATTTCATTGTTACATTTGCCCCTTTATAACAAACAAATCCTTATATACAATAATTGCTAACTGCGTCACCAAAGCAATCCACAACTTTATACCCCACTTGTGGTGGTGTTTGTGGGGTTAAGTTACTGTATGAGTTTGTGTTTGATTCTTGGTGCCTTACTAGGACTTTCATCTATCGATAGTTGCTTAAGTCGGGTATAATAATGCCTTATAAACTCTGTTTGCATGCTCATATAGTGGAGTAAAACGAGCACATGGATTAGATCATAACCTTGCTCTTCTAGGTTTTGGCAACATTTTCAGTGTCGCCACCATGTGATAAAAACTTCAATATTGACTCAAATCCTATTTTCCGGCTAAAACATTTTTGCAAACCATGGGCAATTTTGAGATGATTATGTGGTGTTCAAGTACATGATCAATTGTTGGTTTTTTTATTTAGTCACCATATTGAAAAGGACGGCAATAAAAGCTTTTCATTTCTAAATAAGCAAAAGGTCTGAATGTGCGATTTTCGGCTTTGAATTGCCAATTTTCCCTTTTTGTTTTTGTGTATAAAATTTCCTTGCATATATTAGAGTTTGTTGTTTGTGTTGCCAAAACTTTGCAAAAAAAAATAAGTAAACTCGGAACAAAATAAATCAAAATAATTTATAGGAGGGGAATTTCTGGTGTGAACAATGTTTAGGTCCTGGAAGCTCACAGAAATGAGAAGGTTGTGAGTGAAAACTTGGGTCGTTGCCTTCGATAAACCTCTTGCCACATTCGTCATTATCACTAAGAGTTCACCTGATTTCCGAGTCGGAGTTTGTGATGGTATGCGGGTGTCTGCGTAGGCAGCAGGCGGGCGACCGCGGCGCACTAGGCCAAGTGAGTCACGCGACTAGGTCCGGCCTTGGGTTCTCAAACGCTGTCCTTCATCTGACGGACGACAACACTGGTCTCGTAGTGGTTGAAACGAGTACTTCCAGAATTGTTTGGTTCAAATGTAGGATCTAAATTCTGTGTCGTCTGGCAACAACTTTGCTCAGATTCATCATGTGAACTACTAGCCACATCATTGCACTCACTGTCACTCATAATAATCATTTTCAACTAAAGCGTTGAATTGTTAACGCTTCACTCAAAGGCGATCTACTCATTATAGATTATTATATATTACACTTTATAATAACACTAAAATCATATAATAAGGAATTTATAGAGTTTAACGCCAGCAATACTCCAGCTATCGTATAAGCGACACACGAAAACAAACAGACAGCACAGAAAGCTTCATGAGCGGCTTGGCGGGAAACAGGGCGATTGGTTATTAGTTTCTTTGTGCTGCCAGTGGATACCACCATTAACAAAGTAATAAATTAACAGTTTTATCAACTTATTGGAAGGCCCAAATACCGAATATGACTGAATAAAGTTGTTTAGTCGGGAAACTTATAGCAGTTTTGCGTCAAAACGTCACAGATCGGATCGGACGTTGGGTCTTTCCAGCAGGAATAGCAAAAACGTCCGATGGATCGGGGACGTTGGTCGCTCCAAAGGGTTAATGACGCTTTATTGATGGCATTACTACTAGTATTACATAACTAACTGAAGGCTTAATGACGCTTATTGTGGCATTACTACTACTAGTACAAAACTAACTGACGGCTTAATGACGCTTATTGTGGCATTACTACTACTAGTACATAACTAACTGACGCTTACTTATTGACGCTTATCTGTGACATTACTACTACTATTACATATCTAACTGGTTTAAAGGTGTTTTATAAACATGCAGCCTAAATATTTGGATGAGCAATGTTATAAATATGGAAGCGTAAGTACAATGTTCTTATCAAAGTCGGCTGTGTTATCGATAATTCCGGCTTTACTTTCCAACTGTTTTTTGCGTGGAATCTGATCATTTTACGTCGTAATGTACGAAATACTTTTATTAACTGTTTAAAAAAACATTGCAATATATTTAATATAGGACCTGCAAGTTACGGGTAGTGGGGAGCTTTATCTTAATTTTTGAAACGT
>NW_025787976.1:0-10253 GCF_021130785.1 Homalodisca vitripennis
TTTGTCCCAAAACAGTCTAAATTATAGACTAAAAGTAAGGTGGTATCATCAGCGTAAATCACTGAATGAGTATGAGGTTTTTAGGAAGATCATTAATTATAAACAATAAAGGGAAAAAAAAAAGGCCCAAGAATAGAACCCTGTGGAACACCATTTCCACGGTTTTCATTTGAGAGCATTTATTCCTGACACATACATATTGCAATCTATTGGAAAGATATGACTTAATAAGTCTTAAAGCACAATCACTAACACCGTAAAATGCAAGCTTATCAAGAAGAACATCAACAAGGACACGTCAAATGCTTTACTGAGGTCACATAAAACTAATGAAGAGGAATCCTTTTTTTCAAAAGCCTCTAGAGTATGATCAATTATGTTTAATACAGCCGAAGTTGTAGATTTCCCTGGCGGAAGCCATATTGACTATTTGAAATTAAATTATAAAAACTCAAAATAGCCATTCAGCTGGTTGTACATAATTGATTCAAAAATTTTAGAAAATATAGGGACAATTGAGATTGGACGATAGTTATGTACACAATTTTTGTCACCTTTCTTAAACACTGGAGTAACTTTTGACACCTTTAGTAAAGGTGAAAAAAAACCCTCATTCATGCAGTTATTTAAAATTATCGCTAGGGGTTCACTTTAAATTCAATAGTACTTTAATAATGAAATTCGACAACCAATAATAGTCCATAGCTTTTGAAATTTTGAGAATTTTGACACAGCCTTTATAACATCCTCGGCTGTAAACTGTTAGCCAAACAAATGAATTTTGATCAATCATTCGTTCCCCCAGAAAGTAATCAGGACTATGGTGACTGGGGGGGAATTTCCCTTCACAAAGCTCTTTTAATTGAGTTTATGAAATACTGGTTGAATTCCTCAGGATCCAAATTTACATCTTGACTGTGTGTAGGTGAGTGTTCTTTAACTAATCACCTTCCAAGCAGCCCTGCATTGGTTAGGAGCTTTACTAATATACTGCTCAACTGCAACTTTTTTTGCTAGTGTTAATTAGAATAGAATATAGAATAGAATATACTTTATTCCAGAAAATATAGTTTACAAAAATTTACATCAGTACTGGTAGGAATTACTAGCCACAGTATCAGTAAGCGTGGCTAGCTCAACTGAAAGTTGTACTTCATTGTATAATGATCAGTCAAAAACTTAACAAGTAGATCGTGGCGGTAATCTGCAGTGTGCACACCCCACAGTTAACATTATTTTAAACATAACATTTTTCAATTATAACTTTACAAATTAAAATCTTTTAATATAAAACTGTACAAATTCCTAAACTAAAATTTGAAAAAAGCTATCAATATTAATAAAATTTAAAAGCCAACTTTTCAATTTATTCTCAAATTTGCTTCTATTTTTACAATTTTTTTTTGTAAAGGCAAAAGATTAAAAAATTTTGGACCCAAAAAAGAAAAATTTTTTTTGGGAAAATTGACTTATTTACCTTCGGTCTCATGAACAGCCCCAGTATGTCACCTCTTTTTTCTTTGGTAAACTCTGTCATTCCTTTTTCCCCACTTTTCTCATAAAAAAATTTTTAATACTTTGAATAAAATAAATATTTTTAGTGGTAATAATTCTTAGATATTTTAAATAGGTAATGCAGATTCATATCTTTTTCCTTTTTGCAATTATTCTTACGAAGTGGTTTTGTGTTACATTCAACGGTTGTATGGTTATATTGTCAGCAGCTCCCCAATTTTCTATACCATAAATTCAATTTAAAAATGAATTAGCGCAAAATAAAGTGTTCTCATTAATTTATCATCAATAAATTTCCCTTTTAAAAAATAAAACTTCTGATATTTCTTCTTAAACCTACTTGAATGCGGGTTTATATGCTGTTTCCAGCTCAATTTTTCATCAAAAGTTTATTCCTAAATATTTAATTTGTTCAACTTGATCAAATAATTTCACAATTGCAGTTTGAAATGGCTTGACAATCTAATCTATGAAATTTTAGCACATTATTGAATTGGTATCCTTTTAAGTCAAAATTTAAAACTTAGTCTTTGAGGCATTCAAGACCATTCTGTTGTTTTCACCACCATTTCCTGGGCTTTTACCAATCTTTTCTAATATGATTCCAGATGTTTTTCCCATTGTTTTTTCAGAATATCTAATCGCAATATCATCAGCAAAAAACCCCATAATTTTTCCATTTAATGGTAATCTCAGCAAGTCATTTATGAAAATTAGAAACAACGTTGGACAAGAACGGAGCCTTGGGGGATCCTGTATTAACAATCTTCGCGTCACTGAATGCATTTGATATTTTAACTTTCTTGTTCTCGATTTCAAGATAGCCTGCAAAACCAGTTTAAAGGGTTACCTCTTACTCCTAAGAGTTCCAATTTCTTTAATAAAATCTTATGGTTAACCAGGTCAAATGCCTTACAAAAATCAATAAAAAAATCCAGCTGCTTTATAGTTATTATTAAAACTAATGTAAATTTGTTCTACAAATGTTAAAAATAGCTCCTTCTGTTTTTTCCCTTTTATAAAACCATATGATTAGGACTAAAGAAGTGTTTATTGTTTTAAAAAAAAACAAATCAACCTGTCTTTCATGCATTTCTCTATAATCTTGGATATTACAGATAAAAGAGCAATCGGTCTGTAATGTTGAATTAAGGGTCCTTCGAGCCTTTCTTATGAATGGGCACAACAATTGGGCTCTTTCAGTTTACTTGGGAAAACACCCCTGCAAAACTCAAATTTATTAATGCTGCTTATAACCTCTGCTATAACGAATCCAACACTTTTTATAAGTTTGTACAGAAAAAAAATCGCACCCAGTTGACTTTTTATTTTTTAAATTATTAATTATTTTTAACACCTCTTCGCTAAAAAACTGGCTTCAAGAATAAAGAATTGTGGCAATTGTAAAAACCAAGAAAATATCAAGACCATTGCCCCAAAGGGAGGCCTGACTCGACTTTGCCCGGTGCAGGATACGAAGTATTCATTGAAAAAAACTGCGCCATTGTTATGGATAGAAATACTGTGTTACCCTGTTCATCTCTTATCTGAGCTAATTCGTTGTTGATCCTTCTTATCTGTAAAACTATTTATTAACTTCCACTGACCAGCAATATTTCCCTCTTGCAATTCGAAAAAGCGCCTATAATAATTATTTTTTATTTCCAATTTTTTCATTGTCTAGTTTTTCTTTAAAGCGCGTGTAATTTTGTTTGAAATGTGTGTCATACGGCCTACTTCTGTTCCTGATTGCCAGTTTATTTTTATTTTAATTTTTTTTTATTATTCGTTCATTTATCCATGGACTTCTCATTTTTGCCTTCACCACTCCGGGGTCTACAAATTTAATCTGACTGTGGTCCTCAATGTGCTTATAGAGAAATCTCATAAAACTCATTTAATGCCTTCATTTACATCAGTACTTTTGTAATACATTATTCCAAATCGTTAAATCCTAAGTTGATTTTTTTAAGCTTTCAAAATCCAGAATTTTCTTGGTTAATATGACATCCTTAATGGACATTGTTTATTTCGTTCTCAAAATTTGCAACGAGGCCTATTAAAAAATGATCCGTTATGTCGACATTAAATATTGCAGCCCTAAACAAATTGGAATTTTTAAATCGAATAAAAAGGTGATCAATACGGGAAAGCAGAATCATTATTTCCTCTGGAAAAACTTATCAATCAAACATAAGAATCCGTTATTATTCATAAGCGACAGATAACTGCTGCTTATGTTATTATTAACCAAAATATCTAGATTGATATCGCCTTTTAAAAATTACGTTATAATTTAAATTTGGAATGATTTTTTCTAAATCAAATAAAAAATTTTTTTACAGAGAAACTGGGGTAACCTGTACAAGTAACTAAGTTAAACATAATATTTCTAAACTTAATTTCTAAAACTAACATATCAGCTGATTCAATGGTTAATCCCCTATCTCGAACTAAAATATCATCTTTAATGTAAACAATTACGCCTCCTGCTCTATACTCCCTCGTTTTTTGTAAAATGATTTATAACCAGAAATTTTATAATGGGGATACTTCCTCTTCATAAATCCATATTTCAGTCATAACAATAATGTCTATCGAATTATTTAACATATGTACATTGGCCATGAAAGTGTCAAAATTTTTCCTTAACTTCTAATATTTATGTGAAATATTTTTAAAACTGTTGGAGTTGGAAGAGAAAAAACTATCATTTATACTTTTTTAAAATTTACACATTTTGTCTACCATGATTCAATGTAAGAAAAAAATACAAAACAAGAAAAATACATAAGCACATGCTTGAATAAAGTAAACTAGCATTCTAGGCTAATAAAATAATACAGTAAAACAAACAAACATTTTCTAAGTAGTTTTTTAACTATTATTTTCGTAATATTTATTCAGTATTATTTAACTCACATTTTACTTCACTTGCTTCACTGCTTTCGCTTGGTTTACAGTTTCCCCAGTCGTCCGAAACATCGATCCGGGATCCCACTTCTCTCCATTTTCCCTCCTCACAAAAATCTTTCCCTCCCTGCTCCACACATACTTGTATCCCTTGGACCGTGCTGCCTCCTTGACTCTGCCTAGAAGCTGTTTATTTTCGGGTTTGACAGGTGCTCGTTTATTTAAGATCTTGTCCTTGTTGAAGTGCCGATTGATCTTGTCCGCCGTTATTGGTCGTACCTCCTTGAAGGCTTGGAGCCAGTCATCCCGGTCCTGCCTCGTCGTGAACTTCACGATGATCGGCGGTGTTCTGTTTCGGCTGAATGTTGGCACCCTGTGAGCTGCGATCACCCTCTCCTTCTTCAGTTCCAGACCGATTGAGCTCGCAACATCCTTTAGCAACTCCTCCATATGCTCTCCGTTTGTTTTTTGGGACACCGTTAATTTCAACGTTGGTCTGTCTAGAATACTGCTCCATATTTCTTAATCTTTGTTCCAAAGTGGCAACGGGTTTCTTAAGGACTCTGTTTTTTTTTTTTATTTCTTCTATTTCCTTTTTCTGTTTATTACAGGCTAGCTTTAAAATCCTCCATCAACTCATTGCTCTTGTCAATTTTCTCAGAGAAAAAATCTAGTGAGGTACGGAACTCGGTGAACTCCTTAGCATTACGCCTCAACTCTACAAACATCTCAGATTTAAATGCCTCCAAAGTTTGTATTAGAAATTCTTTAGTGATTGGGGTTGCTGGAGTAGATCTACTACTTGCTATTGATGGAGACTTGACAGGTCTGCAAACAGCGCACTGCCAATCCCTTTTCGCACCTCGAGTTTTAATAGAGTCCTGATTTTCTTCAGAAATACAGGCTAGGTGGGGAAAACATTCTGGCACAATCCAAACACATTTAATCGATTCATTTTCACTGGGTACATTCGGAACCGCACCACACGCAGATAACCGGCATTTTAGTGTAAAAATGAACTTTTCAATAAATATAGATTGTCTGAACAAGCCGATACCCACACGTGCCGCAGTTGACCTTTGAGTCTCGTACAGACAGAGATAGCGACCGCACAGCTCGAGCGACTGATAACGACTGGAACCGAACCGACTGGAATTCATTCCTTTTACTTTTTTTTATGTTGAATATATACATTATAAGCTGCCTGAGTTTGCTCTGACCCCCTTAAATTCAAACTTTTGTAAATTGTGAAATAATGCAAGCATTTCATTTCTTGTTTTGGCTAGTTCCGGTTATACCACTTGACAAGTTTAGTGTTTTTTAGACCGTTATTTATTTTAGGTTTTTACTAAAGGGGGAGCAATTGTGCCATAAGTCAACAAATTTTTTAAAAAAACTAATTTTAAAAAGTGTTTTAATGTCAATTTTTTTTTGTTTAAAATCATCTATCATTTCCCAATTTTCTTTTTTTTAAATAATAAATAAACTGATCCAACTTTCATCACTGGCCTTCTAATAAAACCATTACTAGTTGCAACATTTTTTTGATTGTTCTGTAAGTGCTTTGTGAAAAATTTTTAAAAAAAAGGGGTACATGGTCTGCAAGACAATGTTCACCAAGTGTTAGTAGTAAATAGCTTTTTATTAAACTTAACTCAATAATATTGTCAATGCAGGAATTAAAACGTGTAGGTTGATTATATTGTAATAATAAGATTTATATGATTGAGAATGTTACTCTAATTTAGAAAAATCCAATATTACCATTATCACTATTACCATTTTCAATATTAAAAATCCCCATGCTAATGATTACCTCTGGTTATTAATTAGTAACCTTTTGACAGCATGCTCAAAAACAGTTAAAATATTTGTTAATATCTCCATTTGGAGATCTATAAATGTCCACAATCAAAAATATTTTCTTGTATTAATTTTATACAACATATTTCAAAATCTTACTCAAAATTAAATTTTAGATACATCAACATACAACAGAAAGTGTATTGTATTTTTAACATAAATACAACTCCACACATTTCTTCCTAGTTTTTTCTACAGGACTACGCTAGCGCTGGAAGTAAATTTCTCTGGTACAAATAGTATTCTTATCTGATTTTGTTTCAGCCAGTGTTCTGATATACAAACTTAAGTTTATATTTTTTGTCTTGTACAATACAGTAAGGGTCCCAACAATGGTTGTCATAATTGACTGCTAGGTTGGTCTCGTCTAAATTGACTTCATAATTAGCTAATTGCTATGGAGAGAGATGAGACAAAAATAAAAAGTCACAGAGTGGAAGGACACCATGCATGCAAAATTTCATTCTCGAGAGATGGCCTGCAGATGATCGACAGTCAATCATTACAGAAAAGAAACATTTTATATTGGCAGACAATCCAGAATTTGTTCAATGCTATTCTGAGCGATAAGCTTCAATAACGCACAGCCAAAGCCCATGAATGGACTTGCCCCATCCTAGAACTCATTCTTGTCTATTGTAGCATGCAAAATTTCCAGTCTACAGATGAATCTTTTTTCTAGATATCTCACCACGGGGTGAAACATCCATATTTTTATTCATTAGTTGGGTTTCATAGCAGTGTTTAAATAATTTAATAATTAAAAGTCTACAGACCAAGTCATTAAGTGGATGATGTTATTTGTGTTACTATGTCACATGTTATAATGTTAATATGATTTTTACACAGCTTGCTTTTTAATGTAAATATTCTTGCAATTTTCTCGCTGCCATCATGATAACCCCAATAAAACCAATGTTAAAAATGTTCGGTGTTTAGTAATATATAGAATTGAAGAATGAAGGAAAATTTCCTTTATAAAATTCATAGTATATTCAATTCATTCTTCATTAATCAAGGTTACGTTATTTTACAATAGAATAGTGTCATATTATAGTTATTGCAAAACTAATTTTTGTGCCAACAAGATTGTTGTTGAAAGATTTTTAACTTAAGCTAGGGCTTAGCAGGGGTGGGTAGATATTATATCTCTTTTTGTTGAATAAAAGAGCCTTATTTATTAACAGATTTTAGTTCTGATTTGAATCGATTTATGTTTGTTTGATTTTTTATTTTGCTTTTACATGTAATAGAAATTTCATTCGTGCATTATGTCTGCTTTTTTCTGATAGATATTATGTTACAAGAGGATGTAATTATTTTTCTCGCTCTTTCTAGTATGTCGTTACAAATATAGATGAGTAGATTAAATGTGATGAAAATTTGGTTAATGTTTTTTGGTAATAAAAAGGGCCATGACAAACCTGTATTGATTGTAATACTGTTCTAAATTTTGTACAGGTTTGAAGTTTTTTGGCCAATTCATCATGTTGTAATTTTTAGAATGATTCTCTTTTTGTACATATTTGTTTTGAATGTTGAACCAAAAATACATATACCATAAGGAGAGATTGATGAGTATAAATACTTGCAAAGTTTTTATTTTACAGAAAAGAAAAAGCACATCCTGTATAAATAATTTTTATACCTGAAAAGTACTTTTAATCACACTTCACTAATGTGTTTCATCCCAGATTACTTATTGATCAACTGTTAAAACATAAGATTTTGTGCTTTTCTTGTTAATTACTTCTTTATTACTATTGTTACACCTTTGAACAGGCAAAATCAAGTAGGTGATGGGTGTACTCACTGGCTTCTTGCCGACTATGGTGGAGTGGAACTTGACGAACTTGGGTGTCATGGTCGGAGCCATGCTTGAAACTCGTTGGGCCTTCTACTCGCTCTTAGATGGCAACCAACATGTCCCGATCTATGTCCCCACAGTCGTCGATACTTGCCATTCACACAAGTCAGTATCCACATCAAAACATTACCTCTAAATTAGGCAGGACATCAGTGTTCATTTAAAAAATAAGTGCAATACATTTATAAACTTAAAATACTAAAAGTTTTTTTTCATAGTGAGGTATTATAGAAAACATTTCGTAAAGTGAATTACTTGTGTACGGCCAATAACATCTATTTCAAATTCTATTTTCTACTACTACTCAATGGAATAAACTTGCATTCGTCTTTAGAAGTTTTATTTTATGGGAAAATAAATGACCCAAGTAATTTTCGGTTTTTTAAATTCATTTAAATTATATATTTAATCTTTCAGTACGTGCTCAACAACTGTAAGGCTATATCATGTTACTTACATTTTGTACAGGTCATTAATTTTTTACTACAGTTTTTTGACTATTTTCATACAATAGTTATTTTGTAATAATAAATAATGGTTTAGTCATATCTAAAGTTAAGCCATGTTTTAGTTTACATGAAGACAAGTTTAGTCATTGTTTTTTGTTATTTTCTACTACTTTTTCATCAGCTTAATTCCAAGCTACTTCTGTATTAGCAATAAAATTGGACTGTTTGATTTAAGTCGCATCGGACCACAATTTAAACCATTTATTATTAGCATCAAGTCAATCCAAATCTTCCGTTTGTAAAACATCAAGTATCTGTTAACAAAAGCAACTCAGTTTTGTATCATTTTCACCACATATTACCACTTTCTATGCTCGTTTTTTTCGGATGTTTACAGTGTAAATATAATTTTATATTGTATTTCATTACATTTATAAGAATAAACAATTGTGCATTTATAAACTCAAATTATAGCATACTAGAGATAACAATACGTATGAGTCCACAAACAATCGCTCTCTACATAAAAACATGAGTATGTAAACATGAAATACTTCTCCACGGGGATAACCATCAACAATGATTCTCTGCAAATGAAGAGGAATTTTAACGAGATATATATCATCACAACACAAAACTAAGATAAAACTAGAATATGCAAAAAACACAATTGAAAATACTTAAAAAACTATTGCATAAAGATACAGTATTGGTATGTTTCAACGAAACAATTTTAAGATTACTCAGTTTCAATTTTGTGCTCTTCTATCTCACTCCCACCGTATATCTGATAATGTTACTATCTGACAAAACCTATTATTACAATGCCGCTCTCCAGAAAACAATAAAACAAGCCTGAAACAGGGAATACAACTGTCACCTCCAATCCATATTGACGATCAAACTCACGCTTACATTATAGTAAAAAAAAATGTTCAGAATGAACATAATTTTGTTTGGATTAACAGTCATCAACAAAGACTCCGAACTAATTGACAATTTTAAAAATTTTTAAGTATTATCTACATAAAATAAACATAAAATTTCAAGTAGAAGTAAACATTTAAATACAGTAGAGCGACAATAACTTTTAAACGTACAAATCCAAGCCGCTTTAACTGATTTTGCACATGCGTGAAAGTGAGAATGACCTCAGAGAGTTTTCGTTTGAAACGCGCACCCTCTCTCTCCACAGCGGATGACTATTTTAACCCTTCGCTCATTTGTTACGTCACCATCAGTTTAGTTGTTCACTTGTCAGTAGTGTGTGTAGTTGCATTCGCGGTTCGTAATCGTAATCATTCTTCAGTAACATTCATTAAGTAAAACATAATTGTATTTTAATTTACCCTCCCATTTTAGTGGTAACAGGAATTTCTAGGTTAAGTTTGAAAGTCTAAACAATGAAAATTCATTACCCCCTTCAGTACCAATTAGTTCGGATTTTACATTCTAGCGTATCTGCATGTATTAATACATTAACATGCATGAAATTTGAATTCAATGACATGTTCAGATCATCTATCCTACATCCACACCTAGCAATCAATAGCTAATTATACTAACAATTGCCATTTTAACATGATTTTTAGATACGAAATGGGTACCCCATATTTGGCCCCCCAAAGGGGGTTTCTTTTTGGGCC
>NW_025787977.1:0-11776 GCF_021130785.1 Homalodisca vitripennis
TTACAGTTACTCCCGTATTCTTACACCAAGGTTTTATTTTATTTTGACGTGACAACCAGTGCTTAATTTCTAAAATTTTAGGTGTGGGAACTCTTAAAGCGGGAAGCTCAGACCGGTGGGTATGGAATACACCCCAGGAAGGAGGGGGGCCCTCACCCAGGAAAACTTTTGAAAATTATAACTGTAAACCTTTGTTTTTAGGCCACCCAGACATAATAATACATTCATTTTTATAAAATACCAAGTGATATTTTAATGCTTTTTATTTTCTTTAAGGTGCTTGATTAGGATGTAAGAAAATAAAAACATGAATTTAAATTATTGAGTTTACTCTCTACTCTACTCTACTCCATTAACACCTTGTTGCCTACTTTAAATTTCCCAGAAATATTTGGTTTGATTTCATTGACCATTTTGTTTGAATCAATGAAGCTCGCCAATATTAATTTTTTAATGAATGGTAAAATAAAAACAAATTGAGCCTTATTCACAGTTTTATTTATACACATTACAGTAGTAATAATAATACATATTAATATGTAAATGGATGTTTGTTAATATAACAGCTTTTTTACAAGTTTGCATATTTTACAAAAAAATTGCATACCTTATGGGTACAAAACAATATTAATACATTCAAAATAAACCAACTTCTTGGAAAGGAAAAGGAAGCGTTTAATTACACACAAAATAAATGACACACAGAGTGGAGTAACACGGTTCCATTTTTTAAAATTTAGTGTAGTTTTAAAAAGTTAAGGTTGATTATTTTATTTGCTTATTAGTTATTATAACAAATATGTACGGATTTGTAGTATAATATTGTAAGGCAATGCCAAGACTGTTGGTAAACTTAGTTTTAGTTGTTTGTTAATATTTTAAAGTGAAAACTACAAAAGAAACAAAACAACAATACACAAAACTAACTGTAAGTACAAAAAAGAACTCAGAAACTTGAGTTCAGAACACAACTATAAGTTAGGCATAGGCTAGTTATTTTAATGAGGCTAGTTTACTTAATGTTCTGAAATTCTAAAAGATATTTAAAAAACAGATTTAGAAAAAAAGTTCCCACAATGCAATGCTGTCTTCATGGTAAGTTTTCTGCCCTCGTTGTTTTGACTTGGTGTCAAGTGCAGAATGGTGTCCCTTCGCCAGCCAGGTTTTGACGTGTCGCTCGGGATTGTATCTAGCCACAGGAGGTCCTAGGAGCCTGATCCGCAATAAATCGCAAACAGTGCTAATGTAGAGTGAAGATCTAAGAGGAGACATAATTAGATTCATTGCAGAAAACCCACGTTCACATTCAGCACTAGACACTGCAATACTATTTATGATGGAAATCAGTTTCTTAAACGACGGCGGTTGCTCTAGAATAGTAGGTTTCTCTCCACTTAACATAGGCTTCAGTCCCTGCTTGAAGTGTCTGAAGTCTCTAATTATATCCTGAGAGCTGCTAATCTTAAATCTATCGCAGATTCGCTGGATCTCACATTCTCCGTAGGTGATGGATAAGTCTTTTGGCCAATACATGGGGAGGATCACTTTGATGTCATTCATGATTTTGGTGTAGTTTTCAGCCGCATTTGAAGATGATGATAGCAACCTTGAATTCAAGTTGTTAGCGAGGCTCCGATAGAACTGTTTTTCTGGAATACTGGGTATCTTGGATCTTACACAAAGTTTAACATCTTGAAACATCAAATCGTCAATAGCAATTTTAGCTTCCACTGAACGTCTACCCATGTTTTCAACTCGGTTTTCAAACACTTTGATTAACAGTGTTACATCACTGTGGGCTTGGATAAGGTTGAGGCTTGATTTTTGAAGCTGTAAGGACAAATCCGATAACTCTTCTAGAGCATCGAACATCAATGCCAGGTTGTGTACAAAAGTTGTAGAAGATAATGTACTACATAGCCCTTTGTAAGATGAACGTTGCTTCGAGTCCCTTTGTTTGTCTTCAGATGCTTCAATGAAATGATTGTACAAAGCTTTAAAATCTGTCCAAACTGCTTTCACCGCCATTAAGCTGGAGGCTACCCAACGAGTATCTAAAACACGGCCGATTTTCAACATTTGCTCCTCTAGTCCTTTAGCAACTTCTGCCAACTTCCTGCTGTTTTTCGGTGAACAACTAAACATGTTTCTAATTTTATCCATGAATATCTTAAAATGATTGATTCCAGCTACTTCTTCTATGGAATCGTGCACGGCAAGCTCTAAACGATGGTTCAAACAATGCCAAATGAACAAGTTGGGGAACGTTTCAGTAAGCTGTATAGCAAGGCCAGATTTCTTGCCTAGTAGCACTGAAGCACCATCACAAGTTAGAGCAATCATATGGTCTTTCATGAATTCAAAGCTTAGACCTAATGCTTGTAACTGATTTAAAAGTTCTTGTAATATACCAGCTGATGTTGTGCTATTTAGCTCAAAAAGTGTTAAGAACACTGACATAGGGTTTTGCATTCCCTTTAGAACAGTTCTGATATAAACCACCAAAGCATTTTTGTTTGAAACTGAAGTGGCCTCATCCAAAAGCAGGGAAAATTTAGAGTCTGACTTGATTAGGCCTTTTATCAAGTCTGATTTCATTTCATCAGAAATATGATGAATTATATTGGAGCAAGCAACATTTGAATGTAGGATTCGCCCCATATCTAAGCCATTCATTATTTGAAGATCAATTTCAGTTTCAAACTCAAAAAATGGCCTATTTAGTTTAGCTTGCTTATAAGCCGTGCGGAAAATGCGCTCAGTTACAATCTGCTGCTCTTTATGCATAGAAGCAACAGCTTTTTTCATTGTATCTTTCTTAGCTTCAATGAGTATTTTTTCAGCTAAAGAATGAGCTTGAGACCCACGGTGTAAAAATATCTTTTTCCTAAGAGAGGATTGCTGGTCTTTTTTATTGTTTCCATAAGCGGTAACAGTTCCTAAAACCCACTCTTCGCTAATCTTTAGGCCCTTCGTTTTCTCTGCGCCTAGAGTACTCACACTACGGCAAACGTTGCAACCTAGTTCTCTGTTCACAATTAACCATGGATTTTTAGCTTTAAATTCAACAATTTGTTCTTCAGACCAACAAACTGGCTGTTCACCCCTATTAACAAAATCATTATTTTCATTACTAACCTTAGCTTCGTCTGCATCAGATCCCAAACCCACCAACCTGGATACTATTTTGACCGACGAGGAAGTCGAAGGGGAATGGTAATCGCAATTATCCTCATTGATCCCGATTGCGTCTTCTTTTTTATCTTGATCAACAACTGAAGTTATAGTCAATGCTTCCGAACTGCAGTTCTCATTATTCGCATAACCTTTTTGTTTCTTAGGGTTAGGTTTAAAGAAATCAACAATTTTTCTGGTAGTCATAGTCAATTAGGAAACTATTTAGCTGCACCAGCACTAATAAGCATAAACACGAACACAATCAACGACCTGCACCTCAAAAACGAACTTAAGCGTGATGGGATGCGATGCAACTTGTAACTTAAACGCGAAACACACCAAGGTCAAGTCAACTAGTCAACACACTTGTGATCACTGGGGCGGTGGCGCGGTGAAGGAATGGAGGGGGAAAGGAAGGGGGTGGGGTGGGTATTGCTTTGTTATTGAGAGGCGCAGCCGCGCATGCGCGAACTAGGATGACTCGCCCGTCACCTTCCTCCTGCCTGATTCCGTGCAAGACTCATCACAGCACAGCTCACAACTGCTTGTACGGGCGCTTACTATCTGCTTACGAGTCACTCGCAAACAAAGCATAGCATAATATTGATCCTACCTACAATTTTTTTTAACTAAAACTTGTACTCGTAGTTTTAAAAGCGTTCCCTTGCGTTCCGGCACTGTTGGGAGGTAAGGGAACGCCGTTCCCTTGCGTTCCCACTGAAATTAACCACTGGTGACAACGTCTTAAATTAGGTTGCGGCTCGGAGTCACTCATGAAAAAGTGTAACGCCCGGTAACGTTACGATGCCCGTCCAGTGGGTCCGCCGCACGGGATCCGCACGGGATAAAGCAGATAACTGTGGGTCCGCCGCACGGGATAAAGCAGATAACTATGTTTATTCGTGAAAATGTGGAGTGCTTAGATTCGTCATTTACAACAACTACAACAATAAAGGTAAATAATTGTACACTGATATTTCATTATCGTAAACTATGATTGATTGATTAATAATTGTTAGATTGACACAAAAGTTGAGAAACTGAGTTTATAGGTTATGTCATACTATTGACCAAATCGTTGATAGTGTTAAGGAAATTATTAGTTTAAACCACTCTGCTAATCAATCGTAATTCAGTCGATTGAGAAGTAAACAGCGCGTATTGCTAGTCAAACATTTAAAATAACAACTTATAACCTCTAACCTGTCATAAAAGTGCGACCAAACAAACGCCCTCCCCCTAACTAAACCGCACCTCAGTCACCACGCGCGGAGTTAGAATTGAACTGTGTTTTAGCAAGAATTTCAAATTCCAATTTTAGTTAAATGTTTTAATCAAACTTTACCATGTTACAATAACAAATTTTAATTAATTTCAAATTATGTACAATGTTTTAGTAAAAAAAAATATATATCTATAGTTAAAATTTGTGTGCAATTCTTATTTTCATTCAATTCCTAGTTCCTATTGTGCAATTTAATAATATTCATATCAATAAAGATTCTACCGAGAAAAAGACGTTGTCACGTTAAAAATCTTTGCCCGTAATAACCGGTCCTGTTACAGGCAACCATAATTTTTTTAATAAGTGGTTTTTGTGTACTCTATTAACCTTGATCTTGCTCATGTAACGAAAACAACGTACCTTGTACCCTTTAGCTGTTTGCCGTAAGCAGTTACTCCACTCGAAATTCATGGGTACCAGTAAAAACCGGGGAAAAACATAATGCCTTGTACCTTTTCAGCTTCTTGGCCGTTCCAGTTACTCTGGCCAGTTACAGGTACTCGAGTTACCAGTATCAGAAACATGTACCTTGTACCTCTTTAGCTCTTGGCCGTTCCAGTTACTCTGGGGGCCAGTTTACCGGTACTCGAGTACCAGTAACAGAACACAACTGTACCTTGTACCTCTTTAAGGCTCTTGGCCGTTCCAGTTACCTCTGGCAGTTTACAGGTTACCTCGAGTACCAGTAACAGCACATGTACTTGGAACCTCTTTTGCTCTTGGCCGTTACAGTTACTTCTTCCGTATACACGTTACTCTAGTGACCCACTCGTGCCAGTAACCGAAACGTGTACCTTGTACCTCTTTTAGCTCTTGCCCGTTACAGGTACTCTGGTCGTACCAGTTTACTCGAGTAGTACTTTTTTGTACCAGTAACAAACAATTATTATGTAAGGTATAATTAATAGTCAAATAAGCACAAATATTTGTTAATAATTTACTTGATTGAATATAATATGATGTTTGCAACTTAAATTACATTAATTTAAAACAAATTCTATAAACGAATCATGATGCAATATATTATAGTTAATCATACATTCATTATTCAAATAATTCCTATTAATTTTAATTATTTTTAATTGTTTATTTTTAGTTGCATTTATTATGTCAGGTTTTTATTTACAAGTATTTAATAAATGTGTTTTTTCGTTTATTAAAAAAATGAATGACGGATAAATAATTATGTTATTGGAATTTCGTATATTTTTGTTTTAAATGTGTTATCAAAATAAACAGACAGCTTTTTGTTACCGTTTATATAGGCTAACTTTTGTCCAGGTATTCTTTATTGGCCTTATCTTAATTTTAAATTACTATTGCATAGTCTACTGTGAAAATTACATAAACCCTATATTAATGTGGGCTAATTGAAATATTTTGATGAGCCTAACGTAGGACAAAGAAACGACGTTGACTTTTAATTTGTAGGCTGCTGAATTGTTGATGGAATATGATTGGTCTACGTAGTAGGGGTGGTGGGGAAAAACAGGATTTAAACTGGTGGCTTTTTCACCAATTTCTTACCTTCCCTACAATACTGAAATGGAACTACTCAACTACTGTACGTACATCAAAACATAACTCATTTATCATTCAAATTCACGCCGTTATGGCGGCGCAAAGTAAACAGCGAGTACTTCTGTAACGGGTACTTGTAACACGTCGTTACTGAAGGAGTAACAGTAAAGGTTACTGAAAAGTACCCGGTTAGCCCACCTCTAATATAATTGCTAAAAACGTTTCCAGTAGCAGTAGCCAGTAATGTTCAAGAAATGGGAAGAGGGGGGAATTTCGTCTAGAAGTTTGTATAGATAGACCAATAAATAACCTCAGACAAATCCATTATTGTAATATGTCAAGTATAAAATTAGAGCATTGGCGACTGTTTTAAATCGCTGTGGATGGCCTATACTTATATGAGGTTATTTTTCCAGTAGTTTTTCCTCTCTAGGTTATATTTTGGGGGCCCACAAGTAGTAGATAAAATAAAGAGTGACAAGGGGGTTGGTCATAAACTCTCTTCTTCTTGGCCATAGACAACTGCCCAAACAAGATATTTACTTCCACGATTAATGAGTATAATCTCGTACATGCAGACGTACCGAAATTAACCGAAAAACTGTTCGCGGGTTTAGTAAATACAAGGTAGGAGTGACGGCACTCCGTATGGTCGTAAGAGGACTTCGCTGAGGTTGTCATGCCGCAAAAGTTCAAATCTATAGCTCATTCCATTCTTGAGAAATTTTCTCTGTGGGGGTGTCCAGCAACACCGTTGACGGATCGGGGGTTTTTGGAACACCCCACAGAACACGGGGGGCACCCCCGGGAAATATTTTTGAATCCATAAAATGGTGTATTTTATAATTACTTTTGAACTAATAAAAAGAACGGTAAAGTGTGAGGGGTCAGAGTGTCATAAAAGTTTGCAGTATAATCATTTTACCACCAATCGACCAGGTAATTGTACTATGATAATAAAATCTTCTGCAAGAAAATTTCAATTTTTATATGAAGTTTGTTTAAAGGGGAATCTGTCTGATTTTAGAATTAAGCACTTTTTGAGAAAAAAATTACTGAACCTAAAATTTTAAATTTGGAGGAGTTTTTATGTAAATCAAGCCAAAAGAGGAAATATTGTGTTTAATTTAGACCAGCATCATCACTTTGTCCCAGGGGGGGGCCTATAAAGGCCCTTATTTATTCTTCCCGTGTTTTCCCTAGCTTTCCTCTTCCTTAGTTTCTTGCTGCTTACTCTGAGCATTTTTTATTAATCTCAAACAGCTTTTTTTATCAGCTTGTAATTTATGCTGCATTTGATTCAATAACACCCTTTAGTTCACAGTTTACACCAGCCTCACCAAGGAGTTCCTTTGCAACACCTTTTCAACTCTACCTAAATGTAACCAGAGCTTTAAATTACTAATATAAATCTTGTAGGATCTCTGTTGGAGTAGGCTTGATTTAATTCATAACTGGCCCAAAAGTGGAGTAAAGAGCAGTAATAATCCATAAAGTATGGAGCAAAAATCTCAAGTTAATTTCAAAAAGATTTTATTAGTATAAGAATAAAAAAATGGAAAACAATCAACCAGGTGTATCATTAATGTTCTTAAATTTTAATTGAAATTGCTTTAGGCAAATTTATATATAAAACAATTTTCTTAAGCCATGTAATTAAAATTTACAACGTCATACGTGGTTTTAATATATAAAACTTGTTATAAAATAATAAAATATTAAGGAAAAAATATACAAATGGAAAAATTTATTGTTTTAATGACTTTCCATTAACTAAAAACAGAATTTAAATCAGCAAATCAAGACCAAAGCTAAATTCTTGATGTCTACTCTCGTTATCACAAAACTAATAGAGCGTCCTATAACCAGGAGTTATATCCAAATTTAGCTTGTTTCATTTCTCTGCATTTTTACTTCCATGATTATATCAATTGACACACACGAGTAGAAAAAATATCCGGTTTTTTGGCACTGTTCAAAGCTTAAAATACGGACTTTTGAAAACATTTCATAAACTTCGGAAAGCTTCGTGATTCGATAATGATTAAATGTTATATTACAAGGATACTAGTACATGCAAGGAGTATTGTAAACTGAGTATATAATGTTTTTAGAATCTGTAGAATCAGTCTGATGGGAATAAAGTTTTTTTTTAATCAAAATACCATCTTAACTTGATCCTGAAAAATTCAGGCATTGGTAACGTCAGGATGAGAGCTCTTAGTCATTGAGACGTCTAATCTTAGTAAACCACTATTAAAAAATTGTTACAAGTGTTAACAATAGAAATTAAATTGAGACACGTATTTGTCAGTTTTTACCGCAACCGCGGCCAACTGCTTGATTTAACGCGCAAATCGTCACACTCATGCCCCAGTGGCGGTGTTTACCAACCCCGTAGTGTCAATGAAATGACAACAAACTAACACAGTTCAGAACTGCTCAGAGCTTGGCAACCACCCACCTCACTACTAGTGGCAACTGATCGGTATCGGGACTACTCCAAAAGATACTGTGTACCTGGGTACTCGTCGTCTTAAGACTAAAAGTCATCGCAAAACGAAAGTACACGGTACAGGTTACTTTTACAATACAGATACTTTACTCGTTTACCACCGTTCCCGGTACAAAAGTACTCGGACTCGTTTAGTAGTAAAACAGTACTGGAACATTTTAAGGAGTACTCTTGTAACGTAAGAGTTTACATTAAGTACAGGTACATTTTGCAGTGTTACAGCGGAGAAGCCACAAGAAATAGTAAGAACTAAACCTCCCTTTCGTAAGTTGCTGCGTGACGGTGAAATATTGCGTTTTGAACTGAACTGAATTTTATGTGCAGTGTTGTGTATTTCATAAAGTAAAATCAGTTTTATAGTTTGAATTTATATTATTTGATTATAATTAATTTAAAATTTCTAACATAAATATTAATTTTTAGTCAAAAATAAACTAATTGGGGATTGATTTCTGAAATAAAAACAATCTTGGGGGGGAGGGGGACCGGACCCGTTCGTAACACAGAAAGAAGTTGACACGAAAATGACATTATAGAAAAATCATTTTTGATAAACATATGAAACCTTTCTCGAAATATACTTGCCACATGATATATTCAGATTTGCACTCATTTGATTGAGCTTCATGTCAAAGTTTAAATAATAAAAGTCACCACACACAAAATCACTATAAAATAATGCCCCCCCTTCTTTGTTTTGGGATAGTTAGGCTTTCATGTGTTAATATGCTATATGTTAATATGGTTATCTATATGAGTGTACTTTGTTTGTTTACCAATTTTTTTAATCTATTATTTTGGTGTTTTCATTACCACCGTAGTTACCCATAAGATCAGTGAAAAATATTTGATAACACTCAGCAACAATCTCATGATGTGACACGCACCATAATCCGAACTCAATGTTCCTCATATAGAAATTTTTTGATACATAGTTTAAAATCGATAGGTTAGTTCGTCATCGAGATTTATAATGCGGAGCTGACAGAATTGAAATTTCTCCAGCTTCGCGTTATTTGACGGCTTCACTAAAAGTCTGCCAAAAAGCATGAAGTTTAGAAGTTAGTTGAATTCAGTAAATATGATGACACTGATACTTACTATTTACCACATAACAAGATGCTCAGTTGCATTCAGTACAAGATGATGTCATTTAAGTTATTTACACAAAGATTTTATCACCGTAACACAGAAGTCAGTTGTATTAGGCAAAGATGAATGTGACATTGAAACACTTCTATCTCTGACCGTATTTTATATGCAACACAGTTACATTCAATAAAAAGTGACGAACAAGGTCCAGCGTTACATAAATACAGCCCAAGAGATTAAACTTGGGCGCATAAGACTGGATAGACAAGTTACGTGTGATGTCGCAAAATATGTCTGACAAGTAGAAGCGTCTTGGTCACATTCCAGGAACTGTTGCCGAGCTATCATTTATCTTTATGCCATTGTGACCAAGGATCGCAGATCGTGTCTGCAACTCGTAAATGCAACAACACCGGTCTTTAGGACGTTAGAAACTTGACAAATTCAATAAAAATTACTTTAAAAAAATATAATTTTGTACATCTTATATGGATTTGTTTCGGGGGCTTCTAGCCTAAATGTGTAATATTAGGTAATTAGATATAGATGCAGGACATTAAACCTCTGTTAATATAGGCTATTGATCGCAACACGGGCTTGATGAATCAATTGCAATTGCAACTCATAGTGCAAGTCTATTGAAGCGAAAAATACGGTCTTACCTCCGAATTTTTTTCCTGTGAACCGTTTTGCTTGGAAATTTTGGAATTAGGCCTCATCTTACCCTTATACGTCAAAAGTGGACAATGATGAAAACTCCGCCCTATTATTTTTTAATGGGGTGTAAACAAACCCTTAATGGAAAAATCGACATTGAGGCCATTTTATCGCTAGTAAACATGATTAATAGTAATTGGTGAAATTTTAAAGTGTTTTAAACACAATTACCTCATATTTTTAAAATCATTTTTCAACCCCTGTGAACATCTTACAACCCTTGCAAACAACCCCTAATTTGAAAATAAATTACAAACAAAATACTTTGGTATGATATAAAAAAGATGAAAGTATAGAGTTAGTAATATTTTATATTTTCTATATTAATTATGAAATTTTTAACCCCCTTGTCAATCCCTTGAAAACTACCCCGTGATGTAAAAAATTGTAAAAATTTTTTTGATAAAATGAAAAGGATTTTAAATATTATTCCACACTATGAAAAATGATTATCATATTCTGAAGCGATTTTCTACTTATAAAACTACCACCTAAATTAAAACAGTAAATATATTATGATTACATATTATTTAAAAATAATTTAATTTAGAGTAAAAAATTGCCATTTATTTTTTGTTTTTATTTCGGATAAATATTATTTACAAAGATACCCAAAAATTCACTCAAATTGTGGTGTACAGCAGAGTAGTGTTTATATATACATATAAGTAAGTTGGTATGGATTCATGCCTTACGTTTCGCCAAAAATATAATGTGCCATATTTATGTATATATATACACATTACAATAGTTTTAGGTCTCAATTATACTGCGTACTTTCACATTGCTCCAAATATTCACAGTCCGAAATTTTTCAGTTACTAAGTAGAAAAACATTTGATAAGTTTTTTTGACCATAACTCCTTCAATTTTCATGCTATACACAATTTATATAAAACCAATGTAAAGTTAATTAAGAGAGCTACAACATCCTTCATTGCCAATATATAGTAAAAAACCTTTTTCTACAAACGGGTTGAAGGGTTAAAGGGCCTTGAGTGAGGCTGTGATTGCGCTGCCACGCGCTCTTTAACCAATTCATATTTCAGTATATTTTTGTTTTACAGACAAATTAATAAATCCAAATTGTTTGTCAGAAATATACTTACATTTTTCATTACCTACACTTTTATTCGTATATGTCGTCATTTTTGAGGTATTATGGAAAAAATGTTGGTTTTTTTAAAAAATTTGAAATTTTATTTTAATTGGTGTCTTTTTTGATAAAAATAAGTGTCCTGGAAGCAGCCAAAGCTGATAAAATCTATTTAACTCTTTATAATAAAGTTGGATTCTAGGGCGGAATACGATTAATTTTAATTTTGGGGGGTGGGAAATGGCACTTATTGAAACCCCCATTGATTTAAAAGAAAAAAAAACATTAGAGGTGCTTCCCTCGGCTATTTGCTATACAGCTCACTCATTTTACGTGCAAACGACTTTTAATAGTGCTCATTTTAAAGCTTATT
>NW_025787978.1:0-10566 GCF_021130785.1 Homalodisca vitripennis
TGAGGGTAGACGCCATGGTAACTTGTGCACGTGACCCAGCCGCCCAGCTGAACACAACCATGGGACCGGCTGCCAGGGCCTGGAAGAATTAAGAAAGACGAACTCCTAGAGGGCATCCACCCCAACAACCACCCTTAATTTGGCTGGGGGTGTGTGACGTCGGGGCCCATGTTCCCGCCGTCTGGAAGTACTGGAGGGGGAGGTCAAGGCCGCACTATACACCAGGCCGGAGCCATCCAGCTGTGACGTCACAGTAGAAGCCGTACCGGCTTGGAGCAGCCGTTACATTCAATGCAAAATACGCAAACTTACAACCTGTCATTTGACAGCTTAAAATCTGGAGTAAAATTATGTATGTTATATCAAATTAAAGCTTACATCATCCTCTTTAAATCTGTGGCAATATTGTCTTATTTCGGCATGAATAAAAATAATAAAATTGAGTTGAAAGACATGTACTAAAATTAGAACATTTCACTTCATGCTGTTTATAAAGCTACTTGATGGCTTAAACTATCAAAAGACTTATTAATTTGTTTCAATATTGGGAAGTTGGGGTATAAATGAAGATTAAAAGTGAGTTCAAAAACTTATTTTAATTTATAAAAGTATGCTTATTTTGAGTAGGTATTCACAAGTTGCAAAGGTAAAAATGACATATTAGTAAAACAGTGTATGTAGGTATCATCAGATATTACAAAGAATTATAAATACCAAAAATAAACATAAAAATACTTGTTACTTGTTAGAATAAAAATTTTACAAATTCAATTTTGTTTAGTGTTTTGTACATTTTAGTTTGAACTTAACTTAGAAACTTTTCTCTTTTTGTTAGATTTTCGTTTTAAACTACAATTCTTTTCAGACTGTTTTCTTTTCATTGAATCAGTTGCTGATCTGGAGTAATTATTCAAAAGAATATTACAAAATGAAAAAATGAATTGTACTGTAAGTTTACTTTTTTCTACATTACAACTGTTACACTTTTCATTCTCATTTAAGGCCAAAAAATTCTAAGATAGTCTGTTTTAATACTGCTCTCTGATTATTTCTCAGAAGAAATTTTTACTTTCATATCTATCAGATAAACAAACTTTAAAAACTTTAAAAGATATAACAATAACCTGCATAATGAAATCAGAGGGGTATTTCAAGGCACCCCTATCAATTAAGTTAAAGTAAACATTATCCTTCCGTAAAGGACCGATAGAACAATTTGAGTCAGAACCAAGGGTTAACAATTCTTTGCACGATTTACATGATTATATTCTTTAAAATAATATGGCTTACATAACCACCAATATATACTAAACTTAACATATCATTCTCTGTAACTATAACTTCATTCAGATCTACTTGAAACTCGTCAAAAACTGGATTAACAATTTCTTTTTCACATTTCTCTAAATCATCGTTCTGAGAGAATATATCTGATATACATATTTCAGAATGTTTTGCAGAGTATAATTTAATGAGACTTAATATTTTCAACTTTTTTTCAGTTTTGTATTACCTGATTTACTGAAATGTTATAGCAGGCCCACTCATTTGCCTAAATTGGCCAAAACGTGCTTCCAAACTATCTGTTTGAAATTTTCCTAGTAAGATGTAGGACAATTTTAGGTTCTTAGTTAAGAATTCGACTATTTCTAACAGAGTTTTTTGTCGTATGTAACAAAGCTTCTTGAGTTTCTTTAGATAATTTACCATTCCTACTACCTACTTTTTCTCCTTGAATCTCTATCTCATTCCACTTAACTAACCATGAACAAAATTTTTTCTAAATATAAACTGGTTTTGTCTGTCATTGAGTTAATTGGCTTGTAATATTCATCATTAAATTTCTTACCCATTTATAAGCTTGTTTTACATTCACAACTTTCCACCATTTTAAAATGATGTCCATGAAATAAGCAGTACTAGAGTTTATATCGGTATTTTTTAGAGCTGCAATGTTTTTTTCGTCAAATAATTTACAACAAAGTAAAACATTTTGCCTTTCTATCGAAGTGGGATAGAGAACTTTCAGAGACAAAGCAGGTGCTAATTTTACATTTTCATTTTGTTCTTTCTTGTGTAACATTTTCAAGTCAGATACACATGCAGTTTGTTTAATATTATAATTGTCGAAATTTGGAAACGTAAATGTCTGTTTGCTATCACATTGATTCAGCCAATTGTTCCTTATACATTTAAATAAATGGACTGGATCAAAAAGAGTATATTATATTTTGTGACTCACAGTATGGGTTAGAAAATTTAGACATCAACTGGCCATTACAAAATCGCACAAACATATTTCTGTTTACTTTATTGTTATCGGATATTAAACATGTTATTCTAAAACCTAAGTCAGTGAGTAATTTTATAACTTGATTAGTTAGGCTGAACAAAGTATCTGTATTCAAGTTTTTGACAGGAAACAGACCTACGATTTCTTTATATTTTGACAAAATAGAAGTTATCATAAAAACTTGTATAGTACTCGCAAGTTCAAGCTTATCGTCGTTTAGAACCAACCCCCCTATTTTACCTGCACAGTATTTAACTTGTGGTTTTACATAAATTTCATCAAGTAAAAGACAGCATACTTTTTCACTATCATTAAGAAGGCTTGCTTTCTTACATAAGTAATTAATGTGCCCAGATTCTAATCCAGTGTTGTTCAGCCCTAACTTAAGCGTGTACTTACTAAGATATTTTGGGTGTGGCATAGTGAATATCTTTGCCGCTCGTATGTAATTATAAGCAGCAGGATAAGCAAACAATACAGTAGCAAACCACAGAAGAGTATTTATACAATAGCTAACTTTTTCCTTAAAAGTCAGATTAATCTGTTCCTTAAAAAAACATCAGTCTCGTTGTGGTTTTTGTGTTGTCAGCATGTTCTGTAATTAAAATGTCAATTGAGTTATTTATTATTTTAATGTGTTCTTCTGTTGTGCTATTTTCTGTAACAAAATCAACATTTTCTTCAAATACACAATTCAACAGAAACGTAAGTTTTTCCCAAGAGTTTAAAATATTTTAAACCACCTAAAATTCTTGCAACCTTAGGATGAGTATTTTTTCACAATATTATTACAATAAACAGTGCAAGAAAGACATTCACTAATACTGATACACTTAGATACTTTCAAGTTACCCTTGCTTTTTATAGACAACATTGAAAAATTGTACACTATCCTTAGATTGATATAAAAATACATCGTTTTTTTAATAAATCACAACTCTTGTCATATTTATTTATTATTTCCTTAATACTAATAATAATATCTAAAGCTGCCAATTTTTCTTTTTTTCCCTCTTGACGTTTCAAAATTTCATTTTCTCTTGTTTCCGGGGTTTTTCTTAGCTGGGGCAAGTTTACTGACAAATACGAAGGCTGATTCTTAAAAATAGTTGGCACAGCATCCGGCGTAAGTTTTACTCGGTCTCTTTTTACTGTCAATACACTTCCGTCCGGCCTAGTTACTGAGTCTTCTCTTACAAGATAACGTTCATCAAAGTGTTTGATGCATACTACCGAGCTCTTACTTGGTACAAAGTCTTTTCTATGAATGGAACGAAGCCATTGTTGCCTAAACTTAACATCATTAGGGAATTTAAAAAACTGCAATCCTACTGTCATCTTTGTAATTGCTGTCACATCCAGGTACACAGCAGGAAGTAGGCATATTTAATATTCACAGTTGTGTATTAAAATCTAACGATACGATCAATTTAGATATTTTGATACATTTTTACCTTCATACTTACACACTGTCAACTTAATAAGCACTAGGTGTATGTGGTTTAACAAGCGAAATAATACAACAGTTGCGACACTACACATATCATCCAAACTAGGAATAAATAACCACAGTCACTTAATCACGTGCAAGCGCAGGGTGGAATGGTTGGTGTTGCCTTGAGCTACTCAGCCAGTGCGCCGTGCGGCTTGTTTCAGCTGATGCGGCCGGCCACTGCGATGACGTGGCGCGCTAAGTGGAGGGGGTGTGACTCCGGCCTGGTGTATAGTGCGGCCTTGGGGGGTCAGCAAGGTGAGCGCCCGAGGCGGTGTGTACGTGAGAGGACTCCGGCGCGAGCGGACGTCCGAGCTCCCTGAGGGCCGATCTAGTGTAGGGCTTAGCCTAGTGATGGTCGTGACGCGTGGTGTCCGTGGGTTCGGAAGTGTTGTCGTTTAAATAAAGTTGCTGTTATCTGAGCTGCGTTTGATTCCTGAGTACACCCCCTTCGCCCCAGCTGAGCAGGAGGCGTGACAAATTACAGTCAGCCAAGAATGAATAAATTAAATACAATTGGCTATCACTGATTTTCAAAATTATAAATAATAATAGAAAAAGCATGAATGTGCACAAATAAGAATATAACCCCCACACGTTTATCACTACATTGACGTTTTTTGACTACATTAACGTGTTGTTTACACTTGGTATAATTTCATTCTTACTATGCTGCAGTATTGACATATTTTGTGTCGTACTGAAACAATATCGATCGCTTGACTGCAGTCTCAGTATGCAGACACTAAACGTGACCAAGAATCGTCCCATAATCTACTCAGAACACCCAGTAAAAATCATTTCCATCATACAGTAATGTATTCGTCGTCTTAGTTATTAAAGACATTTTTACCTTCTCGTATTGAAACAATATCGATCGCTTGACTGCAATCTCAATATACAGACAATAAACGTGACCAAGAATCGTCCCATAATCTACTCAGAACACCCAGTAATAAATCATTTCCTTCATACAGTAATGTATTCGTCGTCTTAGTTATTAAAGACATTTTTACCTTCTCGTATTGAAACAAAAAAATTAAGAAATCATATGTTTACAGGCATCGCAATATGAAATATAGTTAGTTAAAATAGACTCAGGCTTAGTTAACGTGGAAAATTGTTTTGTTAAACATGAAACTGAAAAAATATATACAGTACTTAATTTTCTACATGGGCAGAAAAATATTATGTTTGGTAAGCAGTTTTGAATGAAATTGTTTTGTGTTCAAGATTATCAAAGTTTGATATGCCTCTTGTTAACCATCTTTAGATATTTAGAAAATGGTCACAACAAATAAAACTTTACAGACTTAATAATCTAGTAATGTACCTCCGCACACGGTTCCATGATCAGGTATTTTAATAACACATTTTGATTTGGGTTTGCCTCAGCTAGAAGACAATTTTGTTTCCTTCTAAGTTGATACTTGTCTGCTAAGAACGAATACTAATAAGATAAACCAAATGGTCACTGATCTGCAACATTATAATTTATTGATAATGGAAAGCATAAAAATATACGTCGTATAATATTTGCAAATCAGTGAGGATAATGTTTGCAATAAATATGTCAACAGACCGTGTGTTTATTTTTTGTTATTATTACTGACGTGATATTATTACTGTTTGACAGGTTATGCTGATCGTACAGCAAACTCAATTTGTCTTGATAACACCAAAACATTTTAAAAACGTTCTTTTCTTAAATGCACATTTATATTCGATTGCATAATTTAGATGCAATATTATGCAAAATAATTCCATCCAGTATTGTTGTAAACAAACTTAAAATACATTCAGCAACGCTCATTCACCTTTAACCTTTGACTATGCATATTTTAGGTAGACGACTTCCATTATACCAAAGGCTAAAGATAAATATATGAGTAATTAGGCCGATCCAACTACCACTGGTTTTACTGATGTGGCGGGTGGAATATCCTCTCAGTATCAGGTCACCTCAAACACTAGATAAGCTACCAGTTAGCGCGATCTTGACAGCAGCTGCCTCAGTCAGCACCAGACATCCGCCATCGCCAGTGCCTCACGAATTGGCATCGTAGGAGGATCGTGAAGGCGTGGGAGGATTGTTGTTTAATGGTTCATTCTGATAGAGGTTAGTTTTCAATAATGGATTGTGATAGTTTTTATGTTTTTTAATCGTGCTTTTAAACTTTGTTGTATAGTCTGTTAGGCTACATACATCTCAGAGAAGAATAACACTGTGTTTATTTTAATTATTTAAAACCCAATTTTAAAAATCGTACTATAGATTTACCTGACCGTTGTATTGTTTTTGTTTACTAGCCCCGTATATTATACAGACTAAATTAAAATTAAATTTTATGTCGAATATTGATTGATGGAAAAGTGGAAATGTGTAACAATAAATGAACATTATGACTGCAACGAAACTCCAAAGTTCTCGAACGACAATAATGCATAAGTTATCAAATAATAATGAAAGTTACAAATGTTTATTTTCTTTAATGTTGAAGTTATGATTTTCTGAAGTATTTATCTACTTGTAAAGTTTAGATAAAAGGTGACGATCTACAGTAGCCTGTGTGTGGGGGCAGGGTGCTTGCGTTGTCACCCACTACCACCATTCCGAGACCGCGCCGCACCGCGCACCTGTATCGCTTTGTGAATACGATTATTTTGCGCTAAATCTGGTCGTATCAGTGTGCCGAATTCATAATAGGAAGTATGCTGACTAAAGGTTTCATAACTGCTGTTTGGTTCTATAATACGTCTTTATAGTTTAAAACTTGAAACAATGACTAGACAATGTCATTTATTCAATCTATCTGTGAGTCGACAGCCTGAGCATTCCCCCTGTTCTCCCCTTCTCACACCTTCCTTCATATGTTTCTATGTCACATGTGTAACAATATTCCCTCAATAACTATGCAATTCTCCAATATATTATTTCACGTGCAAAAACGTAGGAAAATATCTAGCAATGCAATACATAGATAGATCACACTTATTTGGATTACCTGCATAAATTTTCATAAAATAATTGAAAATTGTGAAAACTAAAAATGTAAAACTGTTACAGTGTGCAGATGGGTTGTGGTTGGAAGAACAATTTCACTAAGAAACAAATATTTAACAGCATAAAACTTTCTTAAATTATATTTATATGAACACTAGGCCTACAGGTATGACCTTCTTAGGTGACAAATAAATCAGAATCATCACTCTCCCTGAAGCAATAACATACTATACACATTTCTAACTTTTGTCTTAGCCCGTTTTTATTTGGGCCTGATTACAAAATTGCCAAAGTTTCACAATTTAAATGCCTGTGAATGTACTTGGAGTGATCAAATATGTGTTTCCAGTTTTTCTGTATTCAGGGAAGTTATTTTGAAAAGGCTGTAAATTTCTTATAAAATATTCTCCAAACCCAAATTCGATAATCATATCAATTAAGATTAAAGCAATAAAACCAAATAATGATTTATACACCGATGTATGTAGGGGTTATATACTACTAACTAGACACATAACCCATAACATAAAATTCAATTAATTCGTTAAACATTTTACACATTAGTACTTTAGCCCATTATTTTTAATTATTTTCTCGGCCTCATATATAGATATTTCACTAAACTTTTTATAAACAATTTGTTTGTTTTCTCGCTAATTATCTATCTAAGTCATATGGAATAATTACAAATAAATTATAATATGTGGTGAACTCCGCCCAGATATAACCAAATCCAAAGTGTTTTTTTTATTTTGATTGAAATTGACAATAATTAATGTCCATTTATTGAATAGTTTCCTATAAAAATAACTAAATCATTGTAATTTTAGAGCCATTACCTCATATTCATTGTATTTCACCGTCTCTATAAGAATTCAAGCTATGTTTCAAAATATAAAAAGATGATGTTTTATTAACGTTCCTATTTACAACTCCTCGTAATCTATGTGGTATTATATAGTAGTGTTTTGTTACTACTGTAACAACAGCAGAATATACAACAGCAATTTTGGTTATTTAAGAGAAGTGTTGTACGAGTACGCTTTCAAATGAAGACAAGATTAACTGGTAGAACCCATAATCAGTCAAGGCCTGGTCAAGTAAGATAAAAGATAACCCGGAGATTTGCTTGGCAAAGGCTACAAATACTGCATTGATAAAGAGGTTCAAATTAATAAGTTGTGCATTTCCAGATTTTCGTAATAACTTTGTTATATTTCTGTTGACAAATTTCAATGGTAATTCCACCTGGTATGTCGCTTTAAGTAGTAAAATTTGATTTTTAGTGTAAATTGCACTCTTGTACAGAGTTTTAAAGTTACACCGCAAAACTAAAAAACCTGTAAACATGATTGCATTAGTTACAAGCCTGTATCCTGCTGTGATGCCCACTGAATTAAATATTCGTATTCTAGTCAAGCAGTAATTACACATATTTTCCTTTATAAAGACTTTAAAACTGGTACATAACATAAATTAAAAACGTGTTCACTGTTATGTAAATAGATATGCGATAAATATAAGTAGGTAATATGGAGATTTGTAGGACACTTTTGAAAACAGCAAAAGAATCAATGAAAGTTTCGGTCTAAAATACCATAAACAGATCTACAAAATTACAAATGGAAAATCTTTTCAAAATGAATAAAATTTTTGTTGAAAGCGAAGAAAAAGAATAACAGTTCTGTAAAATATGAATGTAGAAATCTATTAAAAATTAAATTCTGTCTTGAATAAACAAAATTTCTTCATACTACAAATTTAATTCTTGTCTATAACAATAAAAAGTTTATTTGGTAAATAAAGTTTAAGATCTTTGAATTCTGCTATAATTGTTAGCCGATATTAAATATCAAACACATTTTATCTTTTATTATTTTTAAATACACCATTGTATATTTTCTTATTTTCTTCCAATTCACTTAAGTTTTTATATTTTTTAAAGTAAATGCTCTAACATTTTTTAAATCTTTTAGGAAAGAAAACGGAAAATTTCAGGTGTTTTAGACTGTAAAACAGAAAAGTGCAAAACCATTGCTCGGCCTTTTTCATTTCACTCTATTCTATTTCATCTCTTACTCTTTCTTTGTGCCTCTGATATGATCACTTCTACCGTTTATAGGATAGGGTATTTAATTCAGGCTATAGAGAGAAGAGATAACACTAGAATAGAGCAGGAGTTTTACGAATACGTACTAGTTACTTCTATACTGTGCATATTAAAAGTCTGGCCACTCCTTAGCAAATAGTACAGGAAACCTTCGTAAGAACGAAGACGTTTTTTCTTATATATATATATATATATATATATATATAATATATATATTAAAAAAAGAATGTTTGTGTGTTTGTCCTTTATAGACTCAGAAACTATTTGACCGATCATTATGAAAATTTGTATGTATATGTATTTTTCCACATAGAAGGTTTATATGCTATGCCCATTAATGTAACTCACCACCAGGAGGCGCTGCAAAATATATGTTATCAAAACGCCTGCACATTGTAAACTACAATTACGAGATAGTTGTGTATAATAACCACACACTATGTGAAGGCGCTAAGTTTTTATGGATATTTGTCTTTCAAATGAATTTCTGTTTTGCCTTATAGCTTGAATGTTAGACCACTTTATTATTAACTACATGTACGTGTACAATGGCTATAAACATACACTTTTGGCAGATTTTCTTGATAGTGTCAACAAGGTTAACTGTACACCGGCGTTGACAATATAATTCACTTGAACCAGAAGTGCTCATACACGAGCAAAGATTACATAAAGCGTGCTAAGCCGCGGGGAACTGCTAGTATGCAATAAAAAATGCAATGGTCACTCGAGAAGTACTAATTTAAGTAACGATTTATAAACATAATTTCACATAAAATATTTATGTATATTACAATAATGTAAGATTCTCTGTCATTTTAATATAAAGGTGTTATAATAGTTTACGAAGATACAATTTTTGTCTTAAAAATTACATAATTAACAGAAAATGTAGGTTAATTTATTTCTGAAAGATGGCGTTCAGTGTATTGCAAGTAGTACTACAACTACATTATTAAATGAAATTTCACTATAGTTGAATATTCCCTGCAAACGATTTATAATATATTTATTTTTAAAAGCATGTCTCAAAAACTAATTAACCGGTTTTAATGAAATTTGTTACACACACATATAGTAAAACTTAACTATTTCAACTTAACTTATCCAAGAGGGTGACATAGTATCCATAACAGTAGTAGATAGGGATATAACTTGTCTTATATACGGTATATTACTATTCTAATAGACAAAATAACAATTGTTTATTATTGTATAATGTAATTTCGCAATTTTTAAACGATCGAACCTGACGTTCGGAGATCAAACAAGCTGGGATGTCCGTTCTTAATGATAAATAATCCATATCACTTTGTTTATTTCCGTCCGTGTTAATTATTTTTTGCTTGGATAACGTTTGAGGGTTTACCCCCTCGTGGATACTTGTGCAAATGGTAATCACAAGATACCATCATATTTGAGGTGTCCGATTTGTTTTTGTCTTCAATGAACAGACTGTTATGAAATCTGAAAATGTAGCATACACGGAATTTAACATACATAGTTATTATGCGTCATTTAAAAATCGTTATTGATGAAGAAGAGGTTAAATTCGTTATAAGTATCCAATTCGTTCGTTAAATAATAATATAATAATACATTATATATTTATATCTTCATTCAGAATGTAATTGTATAAGACGTATGCTCAGTTTCACACAAGCAAG
>NW_025787979.1:0-11613 GCF_021130785.1 Homalodisca vitripennis
TTAACCTGTTATTTTCTTTAGAAGAGCTGAACTCCGCAATTACTTGTTCCAAAACTCCTCCCAGGACCAGACGATATCCATTATGCCATGCTGAAAAATCTTCCAATCTCTTGCAAAAAAGCTCTTTTAACTCTGTACAATGGGATTTTTCAGGAGCGTTCCTTTCCCTCGACATGGCGTAGATCTCATATTATTCCCTTTTAAAACCTGGAAAGAATAGGAAAGATCCCACCAGTTATCGGCCGGTGTCGCTCACCAGTTGTCTATGCAAAATTATGGAACGCATGGTGAATCGTAGGCTGGTATGGTTTTTGGAACAAAACCGCCTTCTCGCAAACCAGCAGTGCGGGTTTCGCCGAGGACGGTCAACGACGGATCTGTTGGTCTCATTGGAGACTACTATCTTAGATGCCTTTCTTGAGCGAAAACAGGTATTAGCAGTCTTCTTTGATCTTCGAAAAGCCCACGACACCGCGTGCGAAGGAGAATTGTAAACACCTTGATGTCATGGGGAGTCGGTGGAAACACCTTATGCTTCATAAATAACTTTATGAGCGACCGAACTTTTCAGGTAAGGTTGGGCACAACTTTGTCCAACCCAATAATGCTGGAGACTGGGGTGCCTCAGGGTAGTGTGCTCAGCTGTACACTTTTTGCCATTTCTATAAATAGCATCGTGAGCTGTATTACTAATCCTGCTCGATGCTAACTCTTTTTGTTGATAGACTTTGCTGTGTACGTCGCCGCAAGGAGACATGCTACTAGGCGGAACGAATCTTACAGATTGCGATAGCGTCGGCTTGAAGACATGAGTCGACTACCAGGATTTTCCTTTCCAACTGATTAAACCTCAGCTCGCATATTAGATTTTCATTAAGGCAGAGGAATGGCTACCGAGCTCACTCTTCCCTTACAAATTAACGGTACGCCGTATATCCAGAGTACTCCATAATGAATAACTCGATACCCATAAAGTTTTTTTGGCGCCATTACTTGGGACAGCCAGAACCTATACCTGGGTTCCTCATTTGACAAGAAATTGAAAGCTAAATGTCTACCGGCGGACTGGACTTGCTCCAGAGTGCTTACAGGAGCCATAAGGTGGGGGCCGGCCGACAGAAACCATGTAATGGTTATCTATGGTAGCGCTTTTATAAAGCATCTTGTTCCAGCTCGTCGCACTTCGAGTTAACCCCGGGTGTACAAGTGTACCTCCTCGTACACGTCCAAACACTATTATCAAATGCTAGACACCAATCATCCATCACATCTTGCTATCAGAACTGACTACCGGTGCATTCTCCCATGCTCCAAGTCCGGGTGATACAGATTTCTGGCTGAGTTAGGCGGAAGGAGCCGCCGTTGTCGCAAAGATTCGACATCTGTTGGCTAAGCCAATCTTTTGGTATTCTCTCGAAATCTAGACGCTTATCAGGACCATTCAGCCTTCTCACGACTTAGTATATAGGTATTATGAAAATCGCGTAACCGCATCAGGTATTAATCTGAGTTGAAACCTAACGCTTTCAGTCCGCTTTGCGTATAGATAGTACGAGAAACATAATAGTATCGTCTCGGCATCACGGGGAGACGTTTTCAGAGCGGGCGACATAGCCACGATTGCGACGTACCCCCGTTGGTCATTTGAATACTCCACCTATTATAAACTCGCCCTAGTCAACACAATAAGAACAGCAAGATACATCCGCAAACATAATACAATACACCAAATTACTTTCGTGACATATGCTAAACAAGTTGACACCATGTGACGTAGTCATAACTACGGATGGATCTAAAACTGTGACTACGGCACTAGTTGCGCTTCTGTGTACTTTTTGCCCAGACTCTGAGTTCAAATTTTGCATAATCACCCCCCTGCGTCCTCCTCGTACTATACCTGCCGAGCTGACGGCCATTGAGAAGGCACTAAAATATCGTGTGCCTGAGGACAGGGAGGCTAGGTGGTATGTACACGACTCACATGAGCAGCATAGAAGCACTAAAGGACTTGTATCCGAAACACGTTCTTCTGTGCAATATAAAAAAACTCCCTACATGATCTAATAAGAAGAAATGTTCAAGTGATTTTTATGTGGGTACCAAAGTCAAATGTTGGAATACCTGGCGCACAATTGAAATAGGCCCGACAGAGCTTGCAAGGAGAAGCGATAGATGAATTGGCGCCTTACCACCCAACACCTAATATTGGCCAGATGTGAAATCACACATCAACAAGACTCTTAAGAAATGAGTGGCAAAGGTTCGTCGGACAGAAATCAAACGATAACAAAACTACTGGGACATAAAGGGGATCATCTTATACCTTAGGACGTCCTCATAAAACCCGTACGCACTCGCAGGAGTGTAGGGTAGTGTTATGCCGTCTTCCGGATCGGACAACACACCCTTTATATCCCAGGACTTTCTAATGAACCGCGGGGACCAACTCCTTTTGTGCCCCTGTGTGAGTTAATGTTAATCTAACTGTACAAGCAATGTCGCTGATCGAGTGTACATCACTATTCACCGCCAGAGGTCAGCATTATCGTCTCCCTTCAGTAACGCTTGCCGAAAACTTGCTAGGGGAACACATAATGGGGAAAAGTTTTTCTAGTTAATGCCTCTTCGAGATATTCTGGGAGAGTACCCCACAAAATCACTAGCCACCTGGGCCAGGTATTCGAAAGGGCATGTGATAGTACCTGAAAAAAGAGCTTCCATCAGAGTAACCGGACTGGGTGGCCCCATTTACAGCTCACCTCCCCAGCATCTATTGTTAACTATAGTTTTAAGTGCTATAATATAAATACCGATATTATATAATTTGTAATTATCATGTGGAATATGTTCCTTAATTAGTTTTAACGAACATTGTTTCTGCTATTACATGTATAGTACTGACTCCAGATTAGTTATTAATTAATCCCATTTCCTTTTTCGTTTTTTAGTAGCTATTTAGTACTTGTTTTGACACTAACCAAACTATGAGTAGGTGTCATATCTTGTTATCGGGCATGATAACCCAAGTGTTTTTTGCCCTAAAAAAAAAAAAAAAAAAAAAAAAAAAAAAAAATTAGAAAGATGGTTGTTTTTATTTAAGAAATAAAGCATTCTCGTTAGAAAAGTTTTTCAAATATTTTGCTCAATATAGGGAAAAATTGAGACGGGCCGATAGTTATTTATTCAACAGAGTTTTTCTTTCTTGAAAATTGGATACACTTTTGCAATTTTTAGGAGAGAGGGAAAAAAAATCTTGAGTTAAAAGACAAATTGACCTATTGAGTCAGTGGCTTCACGATATGCCTTGAGCATTGTTTTATTAACCACATGGATCTCGATTCTAGATCATTTGATTTTTTAGCTGGTAATTGTTGAATGATTTTATCGAGCTCTTCCTCAACTACAGGTGTCAGAGCCATTGAGGCTGTTAGACTCTGTTTGCGCGTGGGATTCCCCTGTGGCATCGATGGACGAGGGCCCGTCCACAATCAACAGACGCAAAAAATCCGTTAAACTCGTCGGCAACCTAGAAGCATCACTCACAAGGGTGTCCCCAATTTTGACTGTGATTTGCTTGGATTCGTGATGTTTATTGTTAATGATACCCCATACAGTTTTAGAAACGTTTTTTGAAGAAATAATTGATTTTGAAACATCATACGCTTTTTGCAGCTTGGATCACCTTTCTATAATTTTTTTTATAATTTCGAAAAAAGATTTTGAACTGTTCATTGGACGTGTTCCTGTTTATTTCGGAGAAAACTTGAGTTTCTATCTCGAAACTGTAATGTATGCGGGTCGACACTGTACTCTCTATGGGTCGGGAAGAATAATTAAACTACACATTTAGAGTAACATTGCTCTAGGACCGCTCGTAAAGGAACGGACGGGACGCGGAGGTTACATGACGGTGTCTGGTGGTGGACTGGGGGTGGGGTGGGATGCTGGCTGGCCAGCTTGGGACCACCGTTGGTTGGAGGGTAGTGGCGGGATGTGACGTCACAGGAGAGCAGCCCTATGAGCAATTCTTTACTTCTTTTAGACCACATAGTATGTTACATCGCCTGACATATACATACTGCAAACATCACTGGTTGCAGACATTATATATCACTATGGATACCTACCAACTTAGTACTTCTCACACTAAATACACTACAATCCTCCCCGCTTAAATACATAAGTTCCCTAATAAATTTTAGAAAATTTATCAATTACAATTTGTTTTTCAATTCTCCAATTTTAAATCAAATTACAATGAATAAGAAAATTGACATTATACTCTTTTATTTTTTGTACGTATAGAATATTAGGGAGAACAAAATACAAACTCAATTATACTCATTTACCACAAATCACAAACCACTGTTAATCAAAAACAATAACTCAGACATCTAGCAATTAATAACACATTGAATGAAACCAATTCACAAATCGATAATAATAATGCTTAAACAATATTAATTATATAAACGTCAACCTCAATTGGGTTGTGATTTACAAGTCCATTTTGGACTAAAGGTTTACGATCCCTTAGTGGGTATCGTCTAACAGGTGTCATTTGTTTGGGTTGAAACGCTGGTGGAACTGTTATTGTATACATTTGTACGTGGGCGGGGGCTTTGCCCTGAGCGTTTCTGTTATTGTTATTGTTTTGCGGAGTGGGGGGCAGGGTCGTTGCTAAAAAGTACTGGCGACCTTGCGCTCGCTTCTTAGTACCCGAGGACTGTATATCGATCGTTTCCTGCGTGAGCTCTGTTTGCACGCTTTGCGTCTGGGAGTCTAGGCATTGTTAGTCCACTCAGACATTTCCGGACTAAACTGTAAAACCTACCAACTGGTCGATATGTTCGTTTCCACCTCAAGCCGTATTCAGTTCAACTAAAAACGTGACTGGTCACCTAATCGTGAATGAAAATACCACACCTGGTATCCACTTATTTCTACCTCTGTAATCTATGGCTCTGATTGGTTTGTCCAATAGCTAACTAGTCATAAGTTTTACTACCCTAGAGTACACTCGTTGTTTTTCTTGATTATCTGATATTTATTGCTTTAACATTTGGGCGAATTAGAATCTAACCTAGACTTTAGCGTTCTGCCCAACATTAATTGAGCTGGCGGCGATAGATTGGTAGTTAGAATTCACTGTATTTCTAAAAGTGCACCGACACGTTTCCCAAAGCTAATCTTAAATCCTTGGAATTATGAAGAGCTGTTTTCAACTTTATTATTAATCGTTCTGACTGACCGTTCTGCCAAACACATTGGTTTCTGGGGTGGTATGGTCGGTGGAAAACGCTGTGTTTGATACTCATATGACGTTCAAAAATTCTTTAAACTCTTGACTGGGTAAAAGGTGGTTCGTTGACGGACACTATGTGGTCTACAATCACCATACCTACTAAATAATTCCCTTAATTTCACAATCGATGTGAACAGCTGCGTTGAAGCAACGGGCAACCACCTCTGGCCACTTTAGAGTACGCATCTTTTACTCACCAAAAATAACTTGGACTGAAAAGGTCCAAAGAAATGGATATGATTACGAGACCAAACTCCCGTTCCGGAACATTCCAATGATGCAGGAAAAGCGTTGGGCGGTTTTGCTCGTTCTTCCAAAAAGGCTGCACAGCTGTTAGCTAGTTGTTCTATGTCCCGGTCGATAGTAGGCAATCATACATTATGCAATGGCTCAATGCCTTCATGCGAACAATACCTATGTGTGAAGTATAGATTTGTTTAGAATGTTTATTCTGAACCTTTCTAGGTCATTATCCAATGTACCCCCACATTTTGGATTCCTTGCTCCAAGGTTAATTCCGACTGTCTAATTTCAAATGGCTTTAGATGTGGTTCAGTTCAAATAGGCCAACTCATTTCTCACATAGGATATTTACACTCTTTTTGATGTTTCATCTATTTACCATTGATTCTCTTTTTATGTAGTTTACATAGCTTAATGGTTATGTCCTTTTTTCAGTTAAACACTGCAAAATAGGTACCTATGCCATTTAATATTAGGTTTATCATCGTAGATATTCAATCTTTAATCTCACTATTTCCAGGAAATCTAGATAAAACAATCCGGCTCATTGACATGGTTTTAGGATCATAACATACACAATCTCATCCATTAGGAAAACCACTTAAAATCAAAGCCTGTAATCGTAGTAACCTACTGGCTGCGAAAGCAGGTTAAACTTTCTTTGGTCCAAAACTAGCCACTATAGGCTTATGATCAGTCTTTAACAAAAAAACTGTGTACCATATAAATATTGACTTAATTTCTTAACACCAAATACAATGCTTACTGCTTCCTTATCTATTTGTGAATAGTTTTTCTCAGCGCTATTTAACACATCTACTTGCGAATGATATAGGTCTTTCTGTACCGTCGTATTGAATCTGACTCAACACTGATGCATTGCCATACTGGACTAGCATACACCTGGCTAACACTAGTGGTAATGCCGGATCATAACTGCGCTTAAAACTCTTCCGCAGAGATTAACTTTTGCTTAATTCTCTTGTAGTGCCTTCATACACTGCTAAATTACAATACCCAAAATTCGGGTTTATCCTTTCATTAACAACTGATACATTGGGGTTAAATGGTGGAAATATCCTAGGATCTGAAACGTGGATAGTAATTAACATCAGACCAAGGAAGGCTTTAAGTAGTGTCACCATTTTGAGGTTCAGGTGCCTTGATCACATGCTTCAACCATAACTAGGTTCGGTATGCAAAACTTGTTTAATGATTAAAACCTAAACATATTCTAAACTGTAAGAGAAAAATTTACATTTGTTCTTTGTCACTGTGAACCCATTGTGTACAGATCTTTGACACACTTGTCTAAGTCTATGCATGTGTTCCCTCATTGTTTTTAAATGTTGACTAGGAATGTCATCTAAAAACGCCTGTCTACCCCCGGGGCTACTCTTGTACTGTTCTGTTCTATTATTCTCTGGAATTTTCCGGGTGCTGGAACTGATACCAAAACTTAGGCGGATTGTAAGCATACAATCCTTTGTGTGGGCTAATTGTAACAAAAACGTTGGACTATCTACATCTAGTTTTAAGCTGCTGATAAGCTGAAGTTAAATCTATTTTAGGAGAATGTTTCTCCGTTTTGTAGGCTGCGCAAATTCTTTCGTCAATTTTCGGTAACGGGTGTCCGGTCTACCTTCCAAGAAAGGATTTACAGTTATTTTTCATAAAACCCACAAATAATTATTTTCCCATTAGCCTTAATAATTGGTTAACAATGGGAGTCCCCCATTACACTGGTATTCCTACTGGTGATAATAACGTTCTATGTTCTAGTCTAGTCCGCTGCGGCTTCTACTTTTTCTTTTAAGTGTAAAAAGTAACGTCCTAGGTTTAAAAGTATTTTGGTACTACATTTTCTATTAACTTTAATGTAGCTGGTGCACCCTTGAAACATCCCCCTTATCCGTAGCAATACATTTGGAAACTCAATGAACAGTAATTTTACTTGTTTGTTGTTGTTGACACACAGGACGGTTATTGACAGATGTTTGTTTGTATACCTCTACAGGTGTGTTGTGGCTGTCACTGACAGGCGTGCCAATGCGTCTGCGCCCGCTGCCGCCTGCAGTTGGCACAACCCCCAACATGCTCGTGCGATAGGCTGACTGTACATTGTTTACATTTATGGGCACTCTAACTGCTACATCTAATGCTTGGCATCATATCAACGCCCTAACAAGGGCTTTAGCCCCATTAGCTACGATGTATAAAGCTAATTGTTTCTCTTTACATTTTCTGTTGTACATGGACCCATAACCTTACCTAAAGGCCTGATCTATTCATGTGTATATGAACTTAATACTAAGCTAGTTGGATACATGTTTTATATTTCCTAACTTAGTCGTTCAATCTTTTTCTTCTGACATAATGCAATCAAGCTCCCTATATAGACTTAAAATACAATTTCCTTACTTTCCACTAATAAACTGTACCGTTATTGGCTCAATTTTATTACTCTTAGTTTCTATTTCTTTGACCTGTAAATAGATTGGAAATGTCATACATTTCGTCATTGTCTTTTATGTTTCCAGTGATTATCTGAAACCGGACTCTTGTGATTCTTTACTTTCCTTAACCTAGTGCTGCCTTTCTTTTTATTAACATATTGCGTTTTATTGCTGTAAAACTGTTTCCCTTTAGCTGAACAGCTCCTTAGGAACCTATTTGTAAAAATCATATTTGGTTTGTTTACATTAGGTTTGTTAACATAATTTTTGTATCTACAAACGCTTTCAAGATGTCCCTTCTTTTTTACAATGCTTACACGTGTACTCACGAAACTCCGACATTGCGGATTGTTTGTGTGTGATCTTCGCTTGCCGCAACAATAGCAGGTTATGTCTCCCAGCGGCTTCCCGCCGTCCGATGACCGTTCTCGCTGCGATGCTCGCCGGCTGTGTATTTCGGTATCGAGCCGCTGCTCTGCATCCGGGCAATACGTCCTCCAGCCGATGTCATCTGGGCCGCCCCCTTATCAGCAAATTCCATTGCAGCAGTAGCTAGATTGCACGGCTATTTCATCGTGCGGTTCTCCTAACCGCGAAGTCTTATCTAGTAATGTTGGTTCTCGCAGGCCCCGCGACTACAAGTCCCTTATGTAGTCTGGCCTCCTAAACCCCACCTTCCACCAAACTAAGATACCAGAAAACCATGCCCAACCAAACGCTAACCGTAAACAAGAACCCATAGCTACCGCCTAACCAAATTTACCTCTATTCCGTGATACAAAGAAGGCTTGGGAAGCAGATGAATACGCTATAGTGTCCAACTATTTCCTTGTACGACTTGTCCGACGGTTTGTCTGGTGTAATTAAGTCTTTCAGTAACGTATAGGTCCTTACACCCATAACTGTCAACAAAGTGCTTAGTTTCTTTGAATTATCGATATCATTACAATCAATAAAAAACTCAAATCTCTCTATATAAGACTGCCACGATTCTTCCGCACTATCAAAATAACCCATAGACCCGATAGTTGCCATTTTGTTTTCTTGTACACTCCGTAATAACTGTTTAAAATGTCCCCGGTAAAAATAATCGTCTAACGGCATTAATTGCAACGATTAAAATCAGCTTGTGCGCTGCTTACACCAAGAATAGTTTATATCGATCGGCGTACCTTACTACTCCCGACCGTTGGAATGTCCGGAATGTCCTTGCACATTCGCGGTTATTTGCACGTGTTCATTACGCTTGTTGCCCTTCCGCACTAAATCACTGTAATTCACTGTTGCAGTTGTTTTCCTCGTCGCCACTGTAATGTATGCGGGTCGACACTGTACTCTCTATGGGTCGGGAAGAATAATTAAACTACACATTTAGAGTAACATTGCTCTAGGACCGCTCGTAAAGGAACGGACGGGACGCGGAGGTTACATGACGGTGTCTGGTGGTGGACTTCGGGTGGACTGCTGGCTGGCCAGCTTGGACCGTTGGTTGTAGGGTAGTGGCGTGATGTGACGTCACAGGAGAGCAGCCTATGAGCATTCTTTATTCTTTTAGACACACATCGTATGTTACATCGCCTGACAATACATACTGCCAACATCACTGGTGCAGACATTAAATATCACTATGGATACCTACCAACTTAGTACTTCTCACACTAAATACACTACAGAAACCAGCTTTGGTGATCCAAGTATTATTTACCTTCTTAGGACGAGGTTTGATCGTTTTGTAGGGCAGCAGTTGTTTAGATGGAAATTCAAACATTCATTGAAAATTTGAAACTGCTGCTCTACTGGGTGTGAAGAATTTAGAAAATTCCACTTTTCTTTTGAAAGGGGAGCGTTGAGGAGAGCAATATTTTCTGGCCTCGTGTCTCTTATTGTTTTGCTTATTCTTGGTTCATTCCACTAATGATAGCCTCTTGGCCATAGTGGTTTGAGATAGCTGTGTTGACCACCGACACTGTGACATTTTCAACGTTTGTGATGGTCTTATCAATAGCCGACTGTGCTGTAGCCGTCACTCACGTTGGAGTTTTGACCAACAGTTCAAGGCCAAATGACCTCAGCAGATCGACTAGTCGCTTGGTGGATGGATGGTTGCTGTCCATCGCATCCACGTTGAGATCTCCCATCAAGACGTAATCGTATTGATGGTTAGTCAGGTCAGTGAGTAACACTTCTAATTAAAAAAAAAAAAAAAACTGATCTTCATTTCCACTGGTAGACCTGTAAATCCCTATCACAATTAATGTTGACCTGTTAGTTTGTACTTTGATCCCAACTGCTTCGAAATCTTTTGCCGTCGTTTCTTTGATTGGAAATTTTGTGAAAACTAAATTTTGTCTCAGAAAAAATTGCTACACCACCTCCTTTTGAGGCCTGTCGACAGTATGCTTCTGCCAATTTGTAATTTGGAATTTTGCATAGTTCAAGGTTTTCGTTGTTAAAACCGTTTTCGGTTACAACGAGTATATCTGATTTCAGCTACTCCCACATCAGCTGAATTTCATTTAATTTGTTGGTTGCGTACTGAGCGTTTTGGTTGAGTAGTCTTAGGGAACATTGAACATGTAATTTTTGGTTTGTCTGATTTTGCCGATTCTGGTTTGTCAATTTAGTCCTTTGCTGTAAAGTGGGCCCCCTAAAAAAACTGAATTTTCTTTTAAGTTTGCAGAGCATCCTTTGATCTGCAGAATGTCGGGACTGGGGGAGCGTCTCACGGCGTTCGCGTAGGAGACATCCTGTATGATAGCTGGCCGTTGAGGGGTGGTCGCCGACTCTTCTCGGGCAGCAGCGGGCGTTGGCATGCTGGCGGTGGAAGCAGCCGTTGCTCGAGGATTCCCCCAGAGTCGCGGCTGCGCCTTCATTTCTGATACTTGAGTGGCTGGTCTCATCGCCGCCACGATCATCCCAGCCAATAACTGCTTGCCCCGCCAGGGAGAGATGTTGGCCGTGTCTCGTGAAATACCTACGGCTGATGTCATCGAAGTTTAACACTCTAATATTGTGTCTAGCAGCCAGTTCCTCAATGTAGGCATTCACGAGCACGGTCTGATAGTGGACAGGGTGGGTCGGGTCCAGATCGTGGCGATGCGGCAGTGCGGTGAGGATGATCTCGGTGCTGGAAGATCCAGCAGCGATGTACCCCTCCAGATGGCGGTAAATATTCTGCTGCCCGCCGACTGCCGGGCATATTATACTTAGAGACATATGATTTGGCATTTTTATGAACTCAAAACCACAACTTAAACTGTCTTTTTGTTGCTTACAATTTTTTTCTTCAAACGAAATGTTTTGGTTACTGAGGACTTTGTCAAGGCTGTTACAAAATCAAGAGCACAAGTACTGTTGACTCCTCGCAGGGAATCTGAGTGAACATACTTGCCCTCAATCCTGTTCAAAACAATCAAACTCCAGTGAGTCCCCTCACTGTTACAGTGTGATTGTAGATTTTGCGTGGAACCATGCTTAGGAGGCAAAGTAGATTTACTTATGGGGGCTAGTAAGAGTAAAATTAGAACTGTAATAAAGGAGGGCTGAGACTGAGAGTAAAGAAACCTAATATCAAGGTACTCAGCTGGAGACAACACTAGTACCTCG
>NW_025787980.1:0-10937 GCF_021130785.1 Homalodisca vitripennis
TGTAGGCAACATCGTTTCGAAGATGATGTACCATGGGCATTTTTTTTTCTAAGCGTTCTTAATATATTTATGTTTTATAAGTTTTTTAGCGATTACATGAAAAATGTCTTTTTTATTAACAGGCGAACGAAGTTAGGACCTTATTAAAAGTGCCTCGTCTACCACTGAACCTTAAATGATGATAATAGCAATGGAAATTGGATTGCAAAATACATATCATTTTCAAAAACAATTGGGTACAAGCCTGTATGAAAGCTTTAACATATTCTAATATCATAAAACACATGTAGCTATAGGCTTGAAATTTTTCATTACAGCCTTAGTGCAACCTGTTAGTGTGGCGTAAATTCTACTCGTATTAAATACAAGCGTAGGCCGGCTCCGCATTTCGTTGGCCACTGATCGTTCGTATTTTATTATTAAACGATTTTTCTGAGATCAATAATCTCCAAAAAGGTGAAAACTTTTCTTTCCTTAATGAAGAATCCCAGTTAAAGAAAAAAATGTCATTGCTCTTACTTACTGTTGTTTGCAATACAAGGCAAAGATTATACAAAAGAATTAAATCTGATATGTAAGTAAAAACCTAAAACAAGGGTTTTAGACTGGACTTAATAATAACCCGTTACTAATATAGGGCAAAAACTAGGCTGTCAATCTTTACTTCAAATCGTATTTAATAAAATGGTGTGTAGGGTAAAGCTTATTGAAATTTATTTGTGTGCCCTCATTCATCAAACGGCAGGGTCGTTTCGCGGACCATCCTGACTTTACTAAAATAATCCAGCTATTTAATTGCCTTATCAGAAGAAAATCAGTAAGTGGGACGTTTGGTTAATAAAAAAATGTATTTACAAGCATTAGATCAACATTAAAAACATTATTAAATTTTACAATTATTAATAGAAGCGGAGGATTAATAAAAAACACGGAAAATATGGGAAAAACCTTCAATAAATGGTTTTGTTTTAGGTTATGTGAGATCTATAAAAGTATGATGGAGATAATTTGCAACGCATTCACCATTTAAATGTCAACATGTATATATAATAAAAAATTTCACTCAATAATTATATTTTATTTAATACTTTGGTAAACCATTTTTTTTTTTAAGATTATATTTAATTTTAAATGTTGTCGAATTTTGCCTCATGTAATTAAAATAAAAATAAATTTCACCGCTAAGTCTTAATTATTCACTCTACACCCACTTCTCTCAGTGATAACCCATCGCTGTTGCTCTCTCTGTAACCTGTTACCAAATGTACTTGAAATTTTGTCTCTGCAAAATCATTGTTCACGAAAGTGATTGATTCTTCATTTGACGGAACATCTTTGTCCTCCGAGCGCAATTTTTAGATGTTTAGATGAAGGAACAAAAATAAGTTACTTAAAGCTAGATCTGGTGAGAGTAAGGCGAAAGATTAAGCAGTCAAACCGCAATTCATGGATTTTCACCATCGTAACCACTAAGGGGTGAGACAGTGCGTTGTCTTAGTGAAACAGGATTTTCTTTTTCTCCGTAATGATGGATTAGTATGCTCCTGAAATAGAGCTTACGTATTAAAATAAAATAATCGGATAACAGTTGAAAGTATTTTTCGATAACTAACATTATTCTAACTTTAACCTAAACAAAATATAAAAATGTATTTGTTTATCAGCAACAAGAGAACGCTCCATGTATTTGATATAAATACTCGTATATATATTTTTTTAATTGAATAGTATTAGCTTTATTGCGAAAAATCATTAGAGGAGGTATATCTACGATGTATGTATATATAATAACATTATGAACTGGATCAGCGATAATGTAGATATTTGACAGAAGTACAAAGCAAACGTAGACATCCAGGTCGCACAAGAATGTGTGCAAGCAGTGCATTAGTTGAGCTCTAATACTCACAGGTATCCGATTATTGCCTCATATATGTCAAGTGTCATTCCGATATCTTTTATATTTGTATTGTAACCATCCAGACGCCTCAAGTATGTGTGTGTAGCAATGCACTAGTAGGGCTGTAATATTCCGAATACGTCCAGATGTCGATTACTCTCTCATGTATGTCAAGTGTCTTTCCGATATCTTTATATTTGTATTTGTAACCATACAGACACCTCAATAGTATGTGTGTATCAATTATGTGTTGTGAGCAATGTACTAGTCGGGCTGTAATATTCCGAATACGTCCAGATGTCGATTACTCTCTCATGTATGTCAAGTGTCTTTCCGATATCTTTATATTTGGTATTTGTAACCATACAGACACCTCAAGTATGTGTGTGAGCAATGCACTAGTAGGGCTGTAATATTCGGAATACATCGAGATGTCGATTACTCTCTCATGTATGTCAAGTGTCTTTCCGATATCTTTATATTTGTATTTGTAACCATCCAGACGCCTCAAGTATGTGTGTGAGAAATGCACTAGTAGGGCTATAATATTCCGAATATATTCAGATGTCGATTACTCTCTCATGTATGTCAAGTGTCTTTCCGATATCTTTATATTTGTATTTGTAACCATCCAGACGCCTCAAGTATGTGTGTGAGCAATGCACTAGTCGGGCTGTAATATTCCGAATACAATCCAGATGTCGATTACTCTCTCATGTATGTCAAGTGTCTTTCCGATATCTTTATATTTGTATTTTGTAACCATCCAGACGCCTCAAGTATGTGTCGTGAGCAATGCACTAGTCCGGCTGTAATATTCCGAATACATGGAGATGTCGATTACTCTCTCATGTATGTCAAGTGTCTTTCCGATATCTTTATATTTGTATTTGTAGATATCCAGGCGCTACAAATATGTGTTCTAGCAGAGCATTTGTCGGGCTTTAATATACCCAATACACCCAGGTATCCATTACTCTGACATGTATGTCAATGTCTTTCCGATCCATTATATTTTTAGACGTTTACTTGTAATAAACATGTTATTTCCGATTTATTACTGAATTTTAAATTATGTCAGTCAATAACTCTCACAATATTCAAAGTCAAAAACTAAGGGGGAACATATGGTGGAACATTTATGACAACTAATAAATGTCGAGTTTTAATTTTAAATGTTATAAGAGTAATTGAAAGCATTAATATTTTGAAGGTAATGTGGTTTCCTAGCTTCCTTTTCGTTTCAAAGAAAAGAAAACTGAAAGTATTGGGTTTAAACAATTTAATAAATTCGGAGCTCATAGCAATATGTCCGCTGTGAAAACTGTTTGTGATTTTTGGGAGGTCAGGATGCATTTCCAAATGATGAAGAAACTGGTAATTAAAAACGCAGTTTGCATGACTTTTATTTAAAGAGAAAGGGGGAGATAAAATAAATTATATTGTCAGACAAACATTTATTACGATATTTTAATATAATTTATAATAATATTGCACATACTTATACCAAATTAGAATATTTCATAGCTTTAACCCAGAAAAATACACTGTATTACAAAATCGACTAATGATATGTTGAAACGCAGTTTTAAAATTATACACAGAAATGTATCGTCACTAATTTAAATAATAACTTTCAGTCATAATTATATAATAATACATATTCTTAAAATGTTAGCTATAAAATGCAGTAATCATAGTGCCACAACGTAGATTATAAGCTATACCAATTTTTATAGCTGAATAGTGAGGAAATGGAATTGTACTAGCACCCACAGTATTAACAGCGAAGGCGTACTCTATAGTTCATTTACAACAGTAAAACATTCTTTCCGAGAATCAAGGTCACGGCAAGCAATGTGCTGTTGCCATCAACACGTCAATATTATATCTGAGGCCGCTGTAATTTATATAAAACTTTAAAATGGTAGACCTCATGACCTTAAAGTATTATTTAAAGACGTGGAAGTGGTTAGGAACATTGAAATGGCATAACTAGTTCTAAAATCCAATATGTATTGTGTATAAACTAACTAAAAGTCTGACATTAAATAGTAAAAAGTAATCCGCCGACAAAACTAAACAAGATAAAGATCTACCATTTAGCTGGAAATGGCGACTGTCAATCTTATTTTATTTCTCGCTAGCTGACGCTGAGTTATTTATATTTACATTGTCTAACTTTTGGTTATTGGGTGTGTCAAGCTAAAATAATACAATTTACGAAAATAAATCACGGCTTTTTATATTTTCGAGACACGCCCATTTAGACCTTCACGTAAATCAATGATCAATTGTCAATTTCTTTTTTAGACAAAATTAATAATCGATTTCACGATAATTGATTCTCTGATCTCGGAATAGAATAACCATTATTCGTCTCTGGAAATTATGAACTACTTATTACCCTAGATACACTGCGTAGCATTGCATGCAAATCCGCGGGTAACAACTAGTATACATAAACATCACGGAGTGTATAACCTCACTCTGGTTAACATATAAATGTGTTTGATTGTTATTATGAGGCAAGTGTGCTCGACTGGAGGAATCTGAAGAGACCCCCGGCACTGTCTGATACTATGTTAACATTCCTGCAGTGTTGTTGTCTGACTGTACGAGTTATGTTTACTCTCCCCTCCCCAGACCAGACCACCCCTCCTCATCCCCCTCATCCACTGTACAAGTCTACCGTCACCGCTGCCATTCCTCCCTCCTATAAGCCTGCTTGCAACCGTTATAATATCAAACCGTGTTGTTTATTTATTTCAGACAGATGGTTGCTATGGAACTTATTCTTAAAACATCCAAAATGCAGAAAGAAAATGATTTATTTAAACATAGGTACCTAATTTTATTCCTTTTTTAACAGTTTATTGTAAACTCAAAAGTGAAACTCGTATCAAATAATACGCCTTTTGTACTAAAGCAAATAGTTTTAATGTTGCATATATAACGCTTTAAAGAAATATAATCACACACACATTTCTTTAAATGGCGAAAGATTGTTCGTTATCTCTTAAAGTTAGATTAGAAGAATGACTCTAGTTTTTCATTATTGGTTAGAAATACCCATCTCGAAGAAAAAATTATAGCTAATTTTAAATTTTAATGAGAGGACTTAAAAACAGAAATTAAAGCTCCGTTATTTAATTTAGATATGTAAGATATTAATACATTTACTTAACCATTTAGTAACCGAACACAAAGTTAATTAATTTATTTTGATTAACTTAAAAATCTTCAAAATAGTTATGTTATTTTCTGTATTTTACGTACAATAGTTTACTATAAAGATATTATAAACATAGTTTTATAGTATAATTTTACAGTTAATTTATACTAGAAGTAGTATGCGGAAAATATCAATATTCTGTTATATATTCTGACACTAGGGACAGAACCCCGCTTTAGATTTAAATGACATTGCATACCTTACATTTATGCGGGAAATGTTAAAATTGGTTACAGAATCAAAAAGGGTATATGGAATATGGGACACAGTTAATGCAAAGCCTATCACTCAAAGGGGGCTAGAAAAATTCAATTCTTGTCTGTATTATATTTGATTGTTTTTCCGCATGATTATAAAAAGAACTGACCCTGTAGACTTGAAATTTTGCATGGAGCTTCATTTCTATACAAAGAATATCAAGTTAGTTCTTATGAAGTTTTAAAAACGCAAAGAGCAAGCAATTCGGATAGATTGCGCAAGTTCAGTAGAATCTTGCAAGGAAGCCTTCAAAAAGTTACATTTTTTAACTCTGCCTAGTCTTTTCCTCTTAGAGACAATCTTATTTTGTATGTCGAAATGTGCTCTGTCAAGGGATCGAGACATACATGTATATGAGACAAGAGGCAGAGACGCCTACTAACAGACCTGGGAGACACAGGACGAAGGTTTACGAACACTTATCCTCACATGCAAAAGCCCTTTTATTAAGTTACCAACTTCAAAAAAGAATGACCAAAACGCCAAAGCGTTAAAAATTGCTTGAGACGTGTTTTAGCATCCGAAGTATTTTAGAGTGCTGACGAGTTTATCGCATACTACTGGATGACCACATAATCAGTAGAATGACAACCGGTGCTGAAAATCGAAATATTGGCAGGAATGAGTGGGGTTACAAGAGTATATAATTGTATGTAGTGTTTCAATGGTGCTTCACTGTGGCGCGTGTGTTTGTAAGAAACTTTAAGTAAACTAATTCTAACGATGCATTTTTTAATGTCTACGGCAATAAAGAAACGTGAATTAAAATTTGAAATCAATCTGAATATAATTAAAATTGTGAATGCAACATTAGCGAATTTGTTTCGTGTCTTTTGGGTAAAATGTAATCCTATCTTGTTACTAAACTCAGTTTAAAAATCTAATTCAGTACGTTACCAGTTTTCCATGTCAGTTGAAACTGTAATAATAGAGCAGCTGTTTCAACTTTAGTAATGGTCAAATAAAATCCAATATGATCTGTAAAAAGGCGATGACAACCAGGGTTGTATTGACAAGTGGCAATGAGGTAGTTTACACAAGAAGGTAATTACTATCGGGATATTCCGGTCGTTCAGGCTAGCTCGCTCTGTTTTTTAAAGTGAAATATCAACTTTACTACCAACGTTTTTGTCCGTGCACGATCCCATAGTAGGTAATGTGAGACAGTCTCAAATAGGAAGATTGAAGTGTGTCTCGCGCCTCGGGTTAACCTTTTAAATTACCCAACTCCTGGTTTTATTTTGGAAACCATCACATAGCTACTTCGGAGGACTCAAGCAACCGAGGAGCAAGACTCACTCAATCTTCCTATTTGAGGCTGTTATAGAAAACAATGTTCATAAACACCCCTGGAATACTGAATCCTTATTCTTGGGGATTTAAAATGACTCGATATATTTCCTATAAATGTATATTTCTTATTACCATCCAAATTATCGTTTGTGGTATCCTCAGTGTGGTTTTACAGAAAGAGCAATACTCATGTAATAGGTCAACTAAGAATTAAAAGCGTTTTATTTGCGGTCTCCTATGTTTCTGGTGCTATAAGTAGTATTGATTTTTATCCCGATCAAAAAATATGCATATAAATAAGTTTTTAAAAAGGCTGCTTTTAGTTAAAATCCATCTACTTTTGTCGCTTTTATTCTGCTTCTGATACAAGGGGAAGAGTGTACCATCACTTTGCTTTTCACTTAATTACAGTAAAATTGTTAAGGGAGCAAACCAATTTCGATAAACTAATGTACAAAAACTGTCATAGCTTTGTATCATCAAGGTGGTTTTAGAAGAACGTTGAAATATTATTGTCAATGCAATATATGGTTTATTCGTCACTGATGGTGCAACCTGAAATAAAAAATTAGATAGAAAATTTGTCTTAGCAATATGCACAACACTACTGATCAATTATTCCAGTGGTAAAACTTTTCAATATTCTCTAGAATTAAAATGTAAACGAATATTTCAGCCACTTTGGTGAACTTTAGCTCAATATGTCAACAACTGTTTATGACAATTTAACTTTGGATTAGATTATAATTATTTAAAAAAATTATAAAAATATTCTGAGTAAACCTTTTAAAAAACTCTTTTTTTAGACTTTTACAAATATTTCAAAACCAAAATTATCCAAACCGGTCCAGCCGTTCTCGCGTTACAGTGAGACTAACAAATGTCATTTTATTTCTGTATGTATTAAGATATAGGGAATCGTGATTATTGACGGAAAAAAATTATAGTGTTTGTGCAGGATGTTTATAAACCAACACGAAGAGACGTGATATGGCGCTCAGGTTACGTGGTTCTGATATTGAACTTTGATATTGGATCAGTCACGGACGGGGCAAACTTCCACACCTTGGATCTGGAAACTTACTTAGCACTTTTATTGCACACAGTGGTAGCACCTCTGACCAAATAGTTTCCTTGATATTACATGTAAGTAAGAAGTAATTTAAACATACTATGATCGGATATGGAAATGCTTAAAAATGTGCTATTAAATTATATAAAAGCATAAACTGTCAGACTTTTCATAATTTTCATTTCTTCAATGAACTACAAAGTTGATACCCTAAGTTTAGCTGCAACCATATCCGTGGTGAATACATGTTTTCATGTATCACAAATCGATTTTGCAAAATAATAATCAGTGTCAGATAAACTATTTATTATTTCTATTAAAATCGCTTAAAATATTTCATATTGAAAATACAATTAATTTGATTTTAGAAGGGAATATTTTAACACTTACCACCATTTAGAATTTTAATATGGTATAAAAAAGATTATAAATCAAGTTTGCACCAAATTACCATTAAATTTTAAGACAAGTTTATCGTTAGTCTACCCGTATATAAATTAGTCAGAGTCATTAAATTACAAATTCTTTTAAATTGTTTTTGTTTATTTTTTGTACTATTATATATTCCTTCAAACCTTTTAAGCGGATGTTTAAACTGTAATTTTAGTCTTTCAAATTAAAGTTAATTGACTAATAACGGAAATTTTTCAGACTGTTTTTTAATATGTCATTTACAACAAATATGAGCTTAGCAGTTGGCTCTATAACACTTAGCTGCGCATGGCATCATTAGTGGAGTTGTAAACCGTTTTCCCTGCAACAATAAAAGTATTTTTATTCACTTATTTTGTCACTTAAATGTGGCACAATCTTATGATTTTACAGACGAAACACTACAGTTAGGCGTCTCATGTTACCACAATCACGTAGTTTGAATAAAATTATTACTTAAATGGAATTGATTACAGTTGATTAACGTTTTGAAATCAAATACAAGTAACGTCCTTAGCTTTATTTAACTACCATTGACGTTTCAGGAGCTATCCAGTAGAATTGTTTTTGCTTATGTAGCAAGTTTAGTTCCAGATCTGTATAATGTACCTTTCCTGAAGACAAGGAAAATTAAAACAGTTTTTGTCGTTCTACGTGGCTATTCCGGAGTACTATTATGAATTTTTTGTGGTATCTTATTTTATAATAAGGTCCAGAGAATACTGTTGAAGAGAGGACATGGAATTTTAGTATATGAAGGGTTAGTGACTTTTTTTATAAAGTAGTTTTTTGGTACTTATTAATAATAAATATGGACTTTACGGAGGAAAAGACAGTTTACTATTAGTTTTGAGTACTGTTGGGTGTTTGAATCGTTTTTAAGGTACTTCTTACGTGATCTGAGGTTGAATTTAGGTACTATCTCGAATGATGATTATTTCCGCCACAAGCGAAACCGAATCGTAGACTTCTGACCAGGGGATTTTCGATCGGTACTTTCGAATAACATACGAGTAGATAAAATAGCTGGATGTGAAGGTTTAATTCAATGCTAATGTTTGAGTTGAAAAAGTTTCAGACGCTGCACAAGCGGAATATGAAATCACAGTTCAGTTCAACATTCGCATCAGGTCTAATGTTGCCGCAGTAACAGCCTGTTTAGATTCTGCTTCTCTTACAATATCAGGTATATATAGTTTTTAGTTCAGGTCTTCGACGTTGTCAAGTCAAGGGTCTCTATACAAGAATATTTACGAGTACTACGAGAAATATATGGCATTTACCCAGGTAGTAGCCGGTTGTAATTTACTAAAATATTTATTAAATATACTTTTCTGACCTCAGATCACGTTAGTTGGAAAAAAAAATTCCTCGATATGAGAACATCAATTCAAGCTGAGATCACGTAAGCGCTCGTAAATCTTAATTAATAAAATTAAATAATATGTTAAATTACTGGATCCAACGGAAATGGGAATGCAAATGTAGGGTTCAACTCTGTTTAATCTTCCACATAAATCTACAACGTCCAGGGAAATCCGACGCAGTCCACATACTTGGAACTTCCAGGGAAGGATCTTGAGTTTATCTTGCCTTTTCTAGATTGTTAGATTTGAGTTTTGTTTCAATATTTAAAAACGTTTGCGAAGGTTACGAAAGCTTAGAGCATAATTTCAGACAATCAGAGCCACTCTAGACTGAACAAACTTAAAAGTGTATTTAGATAAAGCGGTTATCCTTATTGTCATCATTGATGCACAAATTTAGGCATTCTTCCTGATACACTTATTTACTCAATAATACGTTTGCAATTAGGGATAAATCACACTCCAGAAATTTCTAATTTTTAGTTTTAAATTGAGAATTGGTTTAATAAATAGAAGCACATTCTTGGTGAGTCTCACGCAATGTATAAATATTAGGCAAAACAACAAGATTTATGGTTAAAAACACGCCTTCAAAATGTTGTTTATAATCCAATCTTAATTTAACTCAAGAAATTTTGACTCGTTGAAAAATATACTGCCATTGTTTTAATAACGAAATGTTTTTAACAGTAAAGCAAAAAAATAATTAAAAAACAATCATAATAAACAATAAAGTAGGATAAACTTTTTGAAACGAATGTATTACTAAGAAAGTAAAAGCTCGAAAGTAAGTAAAATAAGATAATTTTCGAAGATTAATATGCCTTCTTGAGTAAACTGTGGCCGGGAGGATATTTTTGAAGGTGCATATAGTTATTGCTTGATCTTTGGAGTGATTTGGGGCGGGGGGGAGTACTTTTACCTAGGGTATACCATATACTATACAAATCAATCAATGTCCTCATTTATGACATTGTTTTCCATTGTAATGATGTGCTTTTAATTAAATAAATAATAAAAAACTTTATTAACAATTTATATTGCTTAAATAATTTAGAAGTTTTTTAGTTGTTTTGGTTTACTTGTTTAAGTACAGACTCTTTTTAAGAAAATACATTAATGCATTGAAAGACTTGGATATACATGGATTTTCAATGTACTTATTAACTTCTTTTCTCTTAATAAGTGAAGGTCTCTTAAGTAGTAAATTACATAGCTTTATAATTATTTTGCCAATATCAGATACTTATATAAAATTAATACAATGAACTCTTCCAATTGCCTCCCCTGTCTTAATATTTGGCGGGCAGCTCAGCCGATAGTAACATAATTTGATAGACCTGAGGTTTTTAATGGTTAGTACATTGAAGTATAGACGGA
>NW_025787981.1:0-12422 GCF_021130785.1 Homalodisca vitripennis
TGTTTTAATAATTAGTGCTATGCAAACATAGCTTTGTATCTAACATTGAGTAGGGTTCTTGATACTTTACCCATTCAGATTTAGCTGTATAAGATATGATAATTGTAAAATTTCTTGTTATTTAGACTATAAAAAAGAATTTGATAGTTGGATCCATAAATCACATTAGTATCTTGGTAGGTCGAGTGTATCGAAGGTGTATTTTTAACACGATTCGCTGCTAAAAATCCCTTTTGTTGAGTTACACGTTATGCGGAAATTTTTTTAATATATTTTTACTTACTTTTAGGTATGATTATATGTTAGACAATCAAATGAAAATTACTCATAAGTCACAAAAGTTATCACTCTCTACCGTTTTGGAAATGCGGGCAACTGTGGTTACCGCTTGCTCCTGAGGACTGTCTTCCTTGCCAGCTGGTAAATTCTAGTTACCACTCACACTAGGGAACCCCTTTTATGGCAGTGGGATTATTCCAGATAAAAATTCATTGTAGCTAAGTAAACTTTATTTTATTCGTTTTAGACAAACATAAAATAATATTTATATGTGAAACCTCAAAATAAAAGTAAAAGTTTATAAAAATGGTGACAAAAAAGTTGATTTTAACCATCCGCTGACTCACTCAAATCTCAGTTTTTATTTACAATTAGGTCGGTGAGTAATTATAACAAAATATATTTAAATGTTTTACTTGAAATAATTCAAAAATTTTTGTAGAACATAAGTTTATAAAAATGTATTCCAAAACAGTTGTATGTGCTCCATTGGTGGGGGTTGGCCTAGTGAATTCTGGATCCTCAAACCTTTCTGAGTTCCGGGGGGCTGGTACTTCCTCATCGTCCATGTTGTCATCCTCGTCATTTGAACTTCAATACTGAGCTCTGTTGTATGCTTTTGATACTTGGTTGTTGTATCTCACTTGGTTCCAGGGGGGAAGAGGCATTGTGTTGCACAACCATCTTACTACTTTAAAAACTTTTAAATATAATGTAAAAGGTCTAATGTGGAAATCGATAAATGGTTCGTGAGTGCATAAAAATGCGGGCAAAAGTTTCCTCTCGTTGGAGGCGAAGGAAATACATCGTTGTGATGTGATTAGCTCGAGTGCTGGCCGACACACTGTACACCCTCAATTTCAGATAAAAAAAAACAAAAAAAGGCTCTGTGGTAACCAGAGTTACTGCCCGCAGCGAAATGTGTTAATAAGAGTGTAGGAACTATAACTTTTTAAAAAAAAAACCATTTTTTTTTGCCTTTGTGTTTACTGTTACAAAGAGACTTTGTGTTGTGGAATGAGGTCTCTAATTTGGACTTATATGTGGGGCAAGGGTATCAAACTAAACCCACTGTAGACCACTCTTTGTAAAATTATCAATTCTGCCACTGCCCTCTTATTTATGACTTGCCTGTTTTGTATACATTGATTAAAAACGATTTTTCTATTTTTGAAGATACCATCTTCTCTGTACTTGAGCATTAACAGTAATATAAAAAGTGTAACACTTAAACTCTAAACACAAAAATAGCCCTAATCAAGTTATAAAAATTGTTCAATATACAAAGTTGTCATCGAAAAATAATGCCTAGATTTAAATAAAATTATAATCAACCAAAAACTTTCATGTTAAATGTGTAATTCTTTCACTGGAACGAAGATAACTGGTGAACGCATGTTTTGTTTTTTTTAGTTCGTCTGCATTGTGTGTCCCTGTCTTTGTGATGCGTACAGGAACAAACTGCGCAAATCGTTCAAGGTTCACAGGCCGGCCCACAGACGCGGCCGCCGCTCAGTACGATGTTGAAAGTCTGCACACAAAAAAGCACAGTTGGCGTGTTTTGGTGACGCGAGAGTCAAATTCAATTGTCAGTGTACAGCGGCTCTTTAGGTGAGAAATTATCCGGCGTCAAAACAAGCACCTGATAACAAAAAGCTATCGCTAGATGGTTTAACCAGTTTAGGGGAAAACACGGGGAACCTCAGCAAAAAATGTAGACCAGGCCGCCCGACCAAGAAACATCAGAATGAGAATGTTGAGCGTGTATCCGGCAATCTTGTGTTAGGAGCCCAAAAATAATCCATTGCACGACGAAGTTCTTCAACTAAAAAAACGATTCCCAAAAATACAACAATTCAAAATGTTACTGCACAAACGGCTAAGGACGTCATGTGTATAAAATTCAGATAATAACAGCAAATAAATACACTACCGATCCGCCCTAATCGAAACTGAATTTGCATAAGTTTTATGGTTAAAATTGAAATTGATGATAATCACAAATTTTCTACAGAGAGTGTTGTTTAGTGATGAAAGCTACGGTTTCTCTTATAATGGATGTGTAAATTGTTCACAATTGCCGTGGATATGGACGATCGCAACAGCCAAACGAAATCCACGAGTATGTCGCTCGTGATTCTCACAAACTCAATCGTGTGCGTGGCGCGTTTTTTCATGACAAAGTTATTGGGACCTTTCTTTTTTGTAGAAAAAACCATTTACAGGCCTAGTTTACCTGGGACCATGCTTGAACTGTTCTGTGATTCCCCCAATTAGACGATATCGAACAAACAGGACTGGACAGCGAGACTGCGATCATTTTTATGCTAATCGATGGAGGCTCCACCTCAACTACCATCGCGAGGTTACGCGCTGCCACTAAACGCGACGCTTCCCAAACGGTTTGGATTAGTAGAGCCAAGCCCCCATTTCATTGGCCTCCTAGAAGTCCTGATCTTACCCCAATTTGGATTTACTTTTTCTGGGTGGTACATTAAAAAATATAGTGTAGTTTACGCAGAAAAGATTCGGGATTTGTGACCATCTTCTGGGACGCGAATTTCTTCCGCAATCTTAACTGTTACGCCAGATATGATTGGGACGCTCAGTGGCAGGAAGTTGACTACAGGACTTGATATCTGGCAGGGCAAACGAACGGGATGCTCACATTGAAACATACTAAGGTATGAAAAAAAAAAAATTTATTTCTTTCCGCAACATTTTTAAGACTACAACCAACCTTTTTAAATTACCTTTAATTAGTTTTTTTTATGACAGTTATTTTAAATATCTAGGGCATTATTTTTTGATGACCTGTATTTCATCGCTCATTTCAATGTTCTGCTTGACAAATACGTTCCTAAATATAATTAAGTTAATGCTGCTGGATTTTATGCATTTTTAGGTGTTCAAAAGTTTTATTGTTTGGATTGTTTTTAATTGTTATTACTTGACAACTTGTTCCTACATTTTTGAATGTGTAAATGGCAATTAAAGGGAAAATATATATTTTAAAAAATAAACTAATCTACAGCGTAGTTATTTGTTGTCATTTTAAAATTCACAACCAACTTTTATAAATGGGTAAGATAAAATTACTCTAGATAAGATCTTGTTAAAAGTGCTAAATGGTTTATATGTTATAAAAATAATCTTTTGTTAAAGGTCAGATATTTTCATCTCTATTTCTTGAACCCTGCTGAACGACTGTACCGATGTGTGACGACTGATGTATATGAAGGAGGAAGGACACTGGGCTGACAGATGGCAGAATGCAAGCAAGCTCAACACCCTCAGGAATGCAACTATCCAAGCCATGTCTAAACCTGCTTGGGTTCAGCCCAATAATAGACAGTGGTTCTTATGCACTCCATAGGTAAGTTGAACAGCCCTCGGCTTTAAGTTGGCTTTGTCCTCGTCAGTGTTTATACTGTGACTGAGGGTAACTTTTACAGTGTTTCATTGAGATGAGTTCTTGTTTGATTCCTTATCCCAGTTGTTTTAACGTATTTAAGACCCCAAGAGCCATTTACAAAGTATCATTATAAATAGATTTTTGTTCCGTCATATTATTTAATAGTATTCATTTAGGTTTTTAATTTCTGCAACTGGCCTTAAGCGAGTTATCTACATTAACAACATTCTTGAAAATGGCACTTATGTTATTTTCGACAAATTGACTTATGTATGTTAGATATTGAATGTCTTCACGATTTGTATTTTTATTTTGTTTGAACTTAAACATACATCAATTTAAGAAAACCCCGATAAAGATCCCAGGTTTCATATTATACCATAAAACATTCTATAGTTTAACATTATAATTTTTTCATTAGAAAATTATTCACATTTCCAATCGCGATAAAATTTCAAAATGCCCTAGTTCGTCAAAAATAGCTCATAATGTTTTTATTATTTATTTATACTTTATTGGTGTCGGGGAAGTAATGAAAAATCAAATTAAATCAAATGAAGAAAAACTGCTCTTAAAGCAATAGTAATTTGGTCACTGAAGATGATAAACTGAGTATTTTAGTTTTGTTCTTATTGGTTTCAATCACTGGGACTTATAAAAAATGTGTTCTTTACTAATTGTATTTAATGTTTTATCAGTATTTTATTAAAGTAAAAGTTCAAATTTCAATATAATTATATTGTTTGTTGTAACAACCTAAATTGATTAAAAAAAAAAATAAAAAAAATGGTCTATGCAGAAAATTATGTGATGAGCAGTGTGATTTTTTTTTATTACCCAAATAATAAAATCGCACACAGAAGTACCTGCCATTTTTTGAAAAATGATGTGCTAGTTCTTAGAGTTAAGGGAAGCAAACCCTGTGATAAAACAAATCAAGTTTTACATTTACAAAGTGAAATAATATGTACATGCGTCCATGAACGTTTTTTGGTTGTAACTAAAAATTAGGGTTTTAATGTAAAAACCTTGTGCACCCGCCAAACTTGTGTGTGTCAGACCTAAGGGTTTAATTAGCCGCGGTTCAAAAATTCACTAAGTAATTATATAAGGGATCTCAAAAAGCAAATTAGGTCTGAATTATATGTAGTATGAATATTTTGAATTGATTTTGAAAATGCAAATGGTTTTCATCTCTTCGCATCGCAGAGAAGACAGTAAACTACTAATGTAAAATTTATACAACAAATTTTAATTCGCTATGATTTAATTGTACTGTTTTCTTGTCTCGTGCAGCTGTTTGGTTGAATTGGACTTGTAACTGGATTAGAAAACAGTGGAAATATTAAAGCTAAATAGCAATGCTTAACTGACTTCTAAAATTTTCATGTGCTCACAAAAACTTAAGATAGATAATGTGAGTTCATGGACTTCCTGTCCAGACCTGGGGGGCTACAAACCCGGTATCTCCCAGACCAGAGCTGCGTTCATGGAGGGTGTTAACTAAGATCCTGCAACAGGGTGACCGAGTTCGACATCTCTGGCAGAGACCGTTGCTGGCTGAACCGCATTTTGAGGCATCTGTTGGTACAACTATTCACCGATGGTAATCAGTGACAAGAGGAGAGGCTTGTCCAATCGCAATGGCGTTGGCCCAATGTGGTCACCACGTCCAACAGATGGTATGTTGTGTGTAATTTGGGCTTAATATTTTCTGTATCAAATTTAATGGATTGTGTAATAGCTACACATATAGATTTTATTTTAATCTAGTAAAATATGTGATGAAGATCTCCGGAAAGTCATGGATAACAATAACTAAAAATGTTGTACATCATAAAAACTAGCATAAACATAGATGGTCCAAGGTGATTGGAATAAGTATACCAAAATGTCACTGCACAAAACAAATACACTGAAATACACATATCAGTAAAAATAAATGACCTGTACCACCCACTACCAATCAATAACTAACGGATAGTCAATAGTCAATAGTCAATAGTCAAAATATATCTTTATTCAAAAACATATAGGTATCATTTCTTACCATTAGAATTAGTGTCAAGTTTCAGATAATATAGAAATAAAGGTACTACATCCAAAAACTAAATCTAAAAATCAATTGTTATGTATATTAAAAAAATACCCTTTTTCAAAGTTCCTCTATAGAGTACAAAAGCTAAACCTGTCAAAAATCCTTTTAACTTTTTCTTAAATATATTACAATTGTCCTCTTTTTTAATTTGTCTTCTGGTAAACTTTTTCAAGAATTTATTTCCTGCAAAATGTTGTTTTTTTTTTGTAGAACTCCAGACGGTAACTTGGAAAAATTAGACTCATTTTTTGGTGTCGTGTATTGTACGAGTGACATATAAAATAATGTTGATCCCTTTAGTGGGGTTTGTATCTTAAGGAACATTATGCACTCATAAATAAATAGCCCATAAACGGTCCAATATTTTTAGTTTCTTTGAACTTTTCCTTTGACAGAAATCATTAAATTTCAGATGTAACATGAACTCCTGATGCCTGCTCTTTTTTGGACTTTCAATATTTCCGTGAGGTTTTCCATTTTTGTTGTTCCATATACACAGATGCCACTAGGCTAATGTGAGACTGGATTATGAGAATAATTAAATCAATTTTAAAGTTTCGATAACTACACAAATTTAACATCTTTCGAAATTGCAAATAGGCCTGAATTTATTTTGTTTAAAACCAATTTAGTATGTTCATACCCCATGACCAAATTACTATCACACCAATAATCCTAAAAATTTTATCTGATTCAAACCCTTTCAATTACACTGTCATTAACTTTCTATATTTAAATCTAAAATTTGATTGGATTTGTTTTGTTTTAAAATTTACAGCAGCTTGGTTTTATCAGAATTTAGAGTTAAATTTGTGGTTTTGAAAAAAATTGTTCAAATACAGGCCAATTCGATTTGAGGTCAGTAAACCTCTATCTCTTCTACTGTTCTTCCCCTAGAAACTTTTCAATGTTAGAGTCGTCAGCATAGAGACAAAAGTCCTGAATAAGGCTCAAAATTTATAACATTTATTGCTATGTTTATTTAAATACACACAAAAAAAGGAGAGGGTCCCTAAAATGGAGCCTTTGCGGTACCCCTACATTTTTATTGATTCAAGGTTGGATTGAAATTTAACTACATAATTTTTTTCAGTAATGTGGTTTAATTTGAACAAATTGTTTTCTCATTAGAAAGATATGATTCAAACAAACTTAATGCATTGTTTTTTATACCCAAACTCTTGCAGCTTCAGCAATAGCAGTGAATGATTCACACTGTCAAATGCTTTAGACAGGTCCATCCATAAAAATTCCTATTACTTTTTCTCCTCTGTCTAATTGCCTCGATAATTGATTCAATAAAGCTTACCACTGCTGTGATTGTTGCTTTTTGTTTTCTGAAGCCATGTTGAATAGTCTCAGGAATTTCATGTATTCGTAAAAATTGCATAAGTCTGCTATAAACTACTTTTTCATAAATTTTTGATAAGTGATGGCAACAGTGATACTGGTCGATAATTTTTAATATCCAAGGGGTCATTTTTTTTGTAGATTGGGATAACTTTTTGCAATTTTTGAGTTGATCAGGAAAAAATACCACAAATAAATGATGAATTTATTATATGTCACTAATACTTTGCTCAGTTGTTTACTTCACAGTTTTTATGATTGTCCATTGGGATGTCAATCATGGCCACTTGAAAATTTGTTTTGAAAAGAGTTTTATTATCTTTTGGATTTCCATCTCATCTGTTTGTGTTAAAATAAAATATTTTTTCAAAAATAGGAAACCAAATAAATTTTGCCCACTATTGACCGATAGATTATTGTTTATGCAGGTGCCATTGTCCGTATTGACATTGGCAGATATCATTCCTGTAAAGAATTCATTGAAAATTTTACTTATTTTCTGTGGATTCGACAATTACTCGGTTATTATTTTTAATTTTGATGTTGTTAAAGCTCTTTAACTTGTCACCAGTTTCTGAATTAATTATATTCCAAGTAGTTTTTATTTTATTTTTTGACTTTTTAATTTTTTTGATCAAAGGAATTCTTTTTTAGCTGTCTGTAAATTTGTTTTGTAGATTTTATTTTTGTGCTTAACATAGTTTAGATAGATTCAAATCATTTGTTACTCGAGCGTTCTTATTTAGTTTGTTTGAAATTTAATATTTTGTTTGTTCCTCTTTTAACTCTTGGTTTTTCCATTTATTCAGAACATTTTTTGTTTTAAACCATTTCTTTGGAAAAAGATATATTAAAGTAGTTGTTGAATGTACTGTAAAAATATACCAAATTTTTCATGCACAGGTTAAAGAAACACCGTCTAGCCACGTTTCCCTCTCTAATAGTTCTTTGAACATTACCATATTTTCTTCTGAAAAATAACTCTTGATATTTTATTAAACAATTATTTCTTACTTTATTTCTACATGTATTCACTATTTCTAATACTTGACCATCGTGGTCAGATAGCATAGTGATTACTCCAGTTACTAATATTTGATATTTTTTTAAACTAGTTAAGAAAATTATCTATTCGCTGATACAGACCCTTGGAATACTCTTTGTTGGGAAATTTAACTGCATAATTCATATCAAAGCTTTTCAAGATATTTTTAAGTCTTTACATGTTCGCTACTATTTTTAAAAACAATTTATATTTAAGTCCCATGCTAAAATAATATATGGATACTTTTTAATAACTAAATATATAAGACAACTTAATTTATCCAAAATTACATTAAACATTTGAGCTGGGGGACCTGTTTAAAGACCAATTAAAAACAAACTTAAAATTTTTAAAAAGGAAACAATGTTGCACAAAACTCAAAACTGTCTCTACCCTCACACAAACTCTTTGGATGACGAAATTGCCACCTGTGTTCCCACTCAATTTGTTCAACCCACCCCCCCCCCCCCCCCCCATTTTTTACTTAAGATTATTACTCCTCCCTTATTTGGTTTTTCTCCCTGCAAAAATGTGGATGTTACTCTGTAATTGTTAATTATTAAGTCTGGTCAATATCATGAGACCTCATGTCATGTTCAGATAAAACAAATTATATGCGGATTATATTTCATCTAAGACAATTTGTAAAAGGTTCAATTCTAGATTTTAAATTTTGAATATTTTGATGAAATAATTTTTATATTCTTATTTTTACCATTATTTTTTAAGTCGTAGTCTGGCTTTGAGATGACTGAGGAGTTTAAAGAGTTAACCAGATGACAATTCCTCCTCAAAGTGAAACACTGATATCACTAGAAACGATCTCATGGACTCTCCACTATCACTATAATATAGAACTGGGTGGTCAACTGCCACTGGTCCTGCGTGGTGGAATGTCATTTCTTTCTTCCAAAGGTTGAAGAGTCATCCAAAGTCAAATCTGATGTTTGGTCTTGTTTCTCCTCCCGCTGGCGCCCTGTCGAATGATGCCTGATGAATGCTGATGATGTGTCTCAACTCCTTCAAAAAGTCTGCGTGGTGAGAGTCCATTTCTTAAATTGTGGTTTGAATTTTCGTTGTAAGTTATTACTCTGTATATGAGATCCCGTGGCTTGTTGAAACTTCATAACATGTAGCTGCAAAATGTTCAATGGAAATTTCTGTCCCTGACACACCACATTGGGGAACAGATTAATTTCTTTAGACCTCTTTTCTTTAAAGTCCTGTGTAAGTTCTTCAAATGCCAAGTTGTAATACGTATTAAATTTGGTTTGGTATTAATATTGGGGTTTAGTTATTAAACCATAAAAACTGTAGCACCATTTTCTGATCCTCTGGGATTGCGTGAGGTGGGTCAAGAGACACAGTCAGAGGGTGCTGGTTTGCCAAATTGATCTTTGAACACTGGTGCTACTCCTGCACTTAAGCTTCTGATATTGTTCAAGTCCCGCTTGAAATACAAATAGAGCAAAAGCTACTTCCTTGTTGTTGATCGGTAGCTTCTGGATTACATCCTCCATCTTCAGCTCATTACAGTGAATTGGCGTGAGATGTTCCACCAACCTCATGAGGACTTTTGCACCGAAGGTGAAGTGCATGTTGCAGCTCCCTTAGGATGGCCACCAAGGGGGGAACAGTCAGCCATAGAGTTGATTTTAAAAATTTCACCTTCTTGTATTGGCTTTTGTTTTGATATTAGTAAAGGTGCGGTGTATAATCATGAATGCCAATTTTCTCTTGCCCCTAAGATTCAAATGTAAACCCCCGTCGTGAAAAGTGGATTTTTTTCAAATCGTCCAAATCAATAAGTTGAACAGTTTACATTCTGATAGCAAATTTCTTTATATAATTATGGGCTAATGCTATTTCATCCTGAATAGGATCAGTTTTATGAATGTCATAGCGAGGTGGGGATCGTAGTTATTATAATCTGGTCTGGCCTCACTAAGAATTTGGAGATCCCTCGTCCATTGTCTCATATATCGAATTTAAATGATTTTTTGACAACGTCATTGGATCCTGCTATTAAGAACATAGTGGGGTCACTGTGAGATTTTTTAGCATTACTGTACACTTGTCCGGACTGCTGGCACCAGATGTAATTAGTCCGTTTACATACACCCAACCCTTACTGCAGCGGAGCCAATAATCTCAGGTAACTTCTCGACCTTGGGACCTGTCTGCAAACAACTACAATTATCTATCCTTTTCTCTAGACTTTTATTTCTTTTTTTATGGCAGACTTTCATTGGAAACAGACCCCTTTTTGCATATCTTTAGCTTTGCTAGACCCGTTTGTGGCGTTAATGGGATCATCGTTCGAAACAGAGTCTTTTTTTATTATAAAGTTTTGTCCAAAATGTCATATTGGTTAGATGTGGGATTTTCAAATTTTGTTTGGGATTTTATGTTTGCACTATTCCTATGTATATTGCTTTTTCCAACAGTTCTCCCATGACCATCTCCATTCCTGTGGTTTTTTGTCCTGTTTTATTATCGTTCACATCTGGACACTTTGATTCATTGCTTGTTCCGAGTAACAACTTTTGAATTTGGTACTTGGGTTATAACTAGTGCTAGGGGCTGGTCTCTGTAAACACAAATAAGAAGACAAGATCGGTTAGAAACAATGTCACTTTCTCTTATCCTCATAAATCTTGAGCAGTTGGCGATGAAGTAAGAACACTTTATTTGCAAGTATTCCTATAAACCGCCAGTCAACAAACAGACATAAATAAATTCCACAATCTTAAAGTGTTGTGTTGTTGAGGGCATTGGGAATGTTTTCAAATTTAGCGTTTTCTAAGATCATTTAGTGTTGTAAATTTAGATATTATTTCTTTTGCTGCCTTTATATTATTATACTGTCCCATTGAATCAAAATGGTTAAAAAGTGTTCACAGACCTTTGATAGAACAATAAGCTCCAGTGTGACCCAGCCACTGTGTTAACTAGGTGCTGCATCATTTACTGGGATGAAAAACATAGTTCACTTCCTGTAGGTTAAGCGATGATATTGTAAATTCCATATCAGGAAACAGCACCTGATAGCATGACTAATACCAGGATTGATACACATCGTTGCTAATGTCCAGCCCCTTCACACTGTAGTTCACAATCAATATTCTAGATACCGTTTAATTATGTCTTCCTATCAGCCACTCATTGCCCAGCAGCTCAAGGCTAAAACTACTCTGATTTTGAGTTTGAGGAAGCATTATCCTGTTTAGAGATGGTATTTTTTAAATTATATTTTTGTGGCTTATTGGGTTCAAGTGAATCATTGATTATTTGTAATAAAATTGCACTGTGGACCTTAATACATATTCATCCAATTTCTTACTGAATCAATTTAATCTTGTTTTTCTAGAAATACCAGTTTATCTTTGAGTTAGTTGATTTATTTGTGACACATCATTTGATTTTTCACTCTCCAAATGGTTGGTAAATCAACTCATCTTTTTGCCTGTGTTCAATTTTTACTTTTTTCTTGAAATATTCTCATTTGAGCTACAAATTTTTTTTCAGAGTTCTCATTTATTTGTGATGCAATTCAGAACATTCACTTCTAGTTCCATTATTTTATCCTCAAACTCCAATTCTCTTTTACTTTTTTTATTTTGTAAATCATGGTGTTTTTGTTTTTAATTTCTCATTTTCTGGAGAGTTAGATGTTTCCTGCCTCTGCCGCTAAGGTCAAAGATGTTTCCTAGTAGTCTTCATTAGCACTTAGATTGTAAATTTTTTTCCTGCAGTTGGTCCATTCTCTTCTGCCACAGAGACGGTGTCGTCCTCAGATTGGCAGTGTGAACAGATCCACGTTGATATTTCACCTTTTATATAATTTATTATAATCTATATTTGGACATCTGTTAACATTTTACAGGGTACCATGTCTGGCAAGTCTCCCTTACAAAGGTACAGCCTTGGTTTTAGCACCTATTCCACATTTACCACAGGGGAATTTCGTCCATTTTAAATTTATTTTCTTCTCAATAGTTACAGACAAAACAGATAATTAATCAAACAGTTATTGTGGGTTCAACCTTTATATCTACAAATCGGCTCATTTTCCCATTAACAGAAACAGTTCATTTTGTCCATATCACAGCCAAAAGTCCAATGTAAACAAGCAGCAGACTACTAACTGTTTGTGACAGCTGAGTAAACAAACTGACCTGCAGGTGGTCTGGAGTTCAGTACAAGCAAGAAGTCAGTCTGCCTGTATCCTAGTG